>NC_090029.1:19315876-19543376 GCF_037176765.1 Anolis sagrei
TCTTTAGCTTGAACTCCTTTTTATGAACTCTCATCACTCCACAAATGCTTGTTGATCATAAGCAGAAAGAAATAGAAAATGGTTTCTTTTGGAATATGTGTATTTGAGGAGAAAGCAATAAACCTTTCTCAAGCTGATTTTGCCTTTTTCATCCCAATTAAATCCAGGCTGCATTTTTTAAAAAACCAAATATTTACTCCACTGCTGGAATCAAGTAGCATGTATTTATGTTTTCATGACAAACATTTATAGCTATGATTGCTTTACAAAATAAATCATTCCTAGTGCCTTGGATCGTGAGAAGATCCAACCAGTCCATACTTAGGAAATAAAGCCTGACTGCTCACTGGAGGGAAGGATGAAGTACTTTGGCCGCATCATGAGAAGACAGGAAAGCTTAGAGAAGAAAATGATGCTGGGGAAAATGGAAGGAAAAAGGAAGAGGGGCCGACCAAGGGCAAGATGGATGGATGGTGTCCTTAAAGTGACTGGACTGACCTTGAAGGGGCTGGGGGTGGTGATGGCCGACAGGGAGCTCTGACGTGGGCTGGTCCATGAGGTCACGAAGAGTCTGAAGCGACTAAACGAGTAAACAACAACAAATGGGTTTTCAATTCAGTAGATTGACACACAAGAAAGGGAGTGATTTCTTAGATAGGGAGCCTATCTTCACTACCGCATCTTACCCTATGAACCCGCAGAATCTTTAAGATCCTCTGGGGAGGCTCTCCTCTCACTCCCACAAGTGCTGTTGGTGGGGATGAGACAGAGAGGGCCTTCTCAGTCCCCCCAGTCTTTAGGCTGGCACCCACCTGTCCACCTTTCGTAAATATCTAAAAACATGGATTTTCCACTGTGCTTTTGATTAGACAGTTCCCCAGATAATTTTGTCCCCCAGCTATGACCTAAAGTCCTTGCACTTTACTATTGTTCCCTACCCATAGATATAGGGCTCTACTTCATATTGCGCTTTATTCCTAATTTTGTCATCTGTCTTTTGCACTTTATCCATCAGCCCTGTTCTTACAACTGATTTGCACCAACCTGCCCACCTGAGCCCAAAAACTGTTTACTATATCAGGCTATTGGTTGTTTGATCAGTAGTTGTTTTTATACTGTGTTATGATGTTGTTTGTTTTATATTGTTTTATGATGTTGTTTTATGAACTTTATTGTGTCATATTTTAAACTATGTTGATCGGGCTTGGCCCCATGTAAGTCACCCCGAGTCCCTTCGGGGAGATGGAGGCGGGATACAAAAATAAAGTTGTTGTCATTGTTATTGTTATTATTAGATAACATACTTTATCACTAAGTAAGAATCTGTAATTGGTATGATGAGGAACCATTTTTCCTTTGTATTAAGAAACATTTTTTTTTGTTGACCTAGAGGCATAGGGCATATTTTTAGTGATGTCATTAACGCTCATCACTTTTGACATAAGTGCAGTCAGAATTGAAAAGTAGGCGGCAATATTTGGTTTTCCCAGTAACAAAACCTGACTCCGTTTTAGGAAAACATTACACTCACAACAGAACAACTAAAGAAACATTACTGAGTTTATTCGTGTTTGTTATATAGAAACAATAGCATTTGGAGATCTATGACTTATTCAGCTTTAATCTGGGAAGCTGTATAAAGACGGTGTTGTCAGAGGCTTTCATGGCCGGAATCAAGGTGTGGTGTGTTTTCCGGGCTGTATGGCTATATTCCAGAAGCATTCTCTCCTGACGCTTTGCCTGCATCTATGGTCTCACAACCTCTGAGGATGCCTGCCATAGATGCAGGCGAAGCGTCAGGAGAGAATGCTTCTGGAACATAGCCACGTCCCGGGGGAAAACACACAACAAGCTGTATAAAGGCTGACTTGACCAGTCCTGCAGTTTTAAGCAAGCAGCTGAATTTCTTTGTCTCTGTAGAAATAAGGATTGTAATCCCAGTTTGATTTAGAAAGTGCAAGAAGGCATTTAAGAAACAGAATTACCGCCTGGATGTGATGGGTTTGCAATATTGAAAGGTCTCTCCTTCTTCAATATTATAGTAATTCTGAGTGCCTTAATCATAGCTGGCTCTGGGTTGCTTTGCGTTTTGCAAAACATGGCTTCTTTCTCATTCTCCCCCTCCCTTCCCCACAGGGACACATAATGGATTAAAAGGCCGCCTCGCAAATCATCTTGCATTTCACGAAATAATTCTGCATTTATTTGCGGGTGTGTGTGTGCATGTGTGATTGATTGGGGTAGGTTAAATCTAGGACACAGCGTGTCAGGCAGGAGTTACAATTAGTCTTGTGCTTTGTTTGGTTGCCAGAGCAGCAGGCAAAGGGAGGGGGCAGTCCAACCGCCGCTGAGGTCTCTGCTTTACAGAGCTCTTCATCTTTCTCCTGTGATCATGGCAGCGGGCAGGCTGCCAGAACGTCCTTCCTAATCTGACCTGCCAGCTCGGAGATGGAAGCAGCTGCTGGCGCCTTGCCACGCAATTAACTTGTAAGGCTCTGCAGGAAAGCAGTGTGAAGCTTGAGCACATAAAGCCTTGAAAAGCGGCCTTGCCTTGAAGAGCGGGCGCCTCCTTGGAAGATGGTGACACCTGCAGGAGGAGAGATCTGGGCACAGCCAGAAAGACGGATGGCGGGGCTGGGGGGAGTGGGAAATCCATGTTGGCATCTGGGGAGCCCTCTCCGTCTACACAAAGCCCCTGTCTTTCGGTAAAGGGGAAGAATCAGTTCATTCCCTGCCGGAACTGTTCCCAGATCAGAGACAGTGAGAATCTCCCACTGGCCTGGAATATGAATGTCAGCTTTCCTCCCATTCCTTCCACAATATGGACTGGGTTTCTGCACAATATAAAATCTGAATTTTCATTTCCCTTCGTGCCTTGATGTATCTCTGACACTTACAATGACATAATAACCAGGTGATATCTTCTAAGTCTTGCTGCAGCATTGAAAAAAACGAAAAGATACAAGCTATACCTGGAGTATGGGATAATTTCACCACCTTCTGCATTTATTTGCAGTAATTGCAAGGTGGCATCTGTAGAACATGTCATTTTGTTTTCTAATTTCTGTGCCAGAACTATGTTAGATTTATTTATTTATTATTTACTAGCGGTTCCCTGCCACGTGTTGCTGTGGCCCAGTCTGGTGATCTGGAAAATAAAGTAATGAGAAAGTGTTGGTTTCTAATATATGTAATGTCTTTCTGCTTGTGGGTAAACAGTATTTCTTACTGTTTCTTTGTCAGTGTTGATGTCTGGTTTGCCTACTCTGGAACATGCAATATATCATTGTCCTTCTTTAGGGGTCCCTTTCAAATATTTGATACTGCATCTGTCATATACATATATGTGTGTGTGTGAATAGTTGGATGGCCCTTTTTCAGGAGGGCTTTGATTATGTGAAGGGAGTTGGACTGGGTGGCCTTAAGGCAGCATTTCTCAACATGGGGTTTTGGGGTTGTGAAGAGGTGTCAGAAGCGTTACCAAAGACCACCAGAAAACACAGTATTTTCTGTTGGTCGTGAGGGTTCTGTGTGGGAAGTTTGCACCAATTCTGTCATTGGTGGGCTTCAGAAGGCTCCTTGATTGTAGGTGAACTATATATCCCAGTAACTACAACTCCCAAATGTCAAGGTCTATTTCCCCCAAACTCCATCTGTGTTTATATTTGGGCATATTGAGTATTTGTGCCAAGTTTGGTCCAGATCCATCATTGTTTGAGTCCACAGTGCTCTCTAGATGTAGGTGAACTACAACTCCAAAACTGAAGGTCAATGCCCACCAAACCCTTCTAGTGTTTTCTGTTGGTCATGGGGGTTCTGTGTGGGACGTTTGGCGCAATTCCATCATTGGTGGAGTCCAGAATGTTCTTTGATTATAGGTGAACTATAAATCCCAGCAATTACAACTCCCAAATGACAAAATCATAATTTTTGAGTGAGACTTTTGTTGCCAAATTTGGTGTGATTTGGTCCATTTGTTATTTTGTTTTTAGGGTACTCATTTGTTTTTTGTGCATATCTGCATATACGAGCAGTTACAGCTGTAAATATCTTTAGGGGGATTGCATTTCTGGTCTTGTACATCTTATTATTTATTTTATCTTGATAAATTTGCACATAAACACATACATACATGCACTGGTACAATTCTAGCTGAGGTCGTCATGTGTAAATTTTATCTTCTTCAGATAAGATTGCCCAGTTTAGTGGACCTAGGCAGATACTTGTAAATTAGCTTATTCTGGCTACTGCATCACTATAATTGGGAGGAAATGTCCCATGCTACTAATAGCATGGAAATATTTAGCATAATTGTTTTCCGATGGAGCATGTGAATGCCAGGATGTTCATAAGCTACAACAATGTAGTCCAAATTCTAGGTTCACATTGTGCATATTAACCCACTTATGCAAATATGTTTGTTTCATAACAGTTTTCAACATTTTGTTCTAAATCTAATATTTGAAGTTCGGTTGCTTGTGGAATTATGGGCAAAAAGAGGACGCTGTTGCAATGAATGGAATAGAGCCATCAATGAGGGACAAGTTGGGCCTGTTGGACAGAGAAGCCTCACCCTAAATGTTCAGTAAAAGTCTTTCTGTGCTCCTTGAAAAATCTTCAATAATCACGAGGGCTAGAAAAGTGTACACAACTTCTTTTAAAACTGAAGATCTCAGCATACAGATGTGCTGTGTGCAACACCTAAAAAAAAAAGGCTCTGATTGATATCTGTTAGTTACATGAAACCTTCCTAGGTGCTGCAGCTTATGCAATGTTTAACTATGGGAGCCAAACTGGATCTGATTCATAAATGGTACTCAGTATTCCTGGCACTGAGAGGTTAAAGGGGTGCCAAGTATGTTACTACTATGTCTGTACCTCTGCCAAAAGTAAATGTGAATCTGCTTGTGGCAGCAGATCAGACTACTTTTTCTTTCTTTCTTTCTTTCTTTCTTTCTTTCTTTTTTTGTGGTTGTGTGCCTTCGGGTCATCTCTGACTTATGACAACCCTAAGGCAAACCTATCATGGAGGTTTCTTGGCAAAATTGATCCAGTGTTGTCCTTTGAGGTGGAGAGAATGTGACTTGCCCAAGGTCACCACGTGGATTTCCATGGCCGAGTGGGAATTTGTACCCTGGTCTCCCAGTATCCTTGTTCAACACTCAAAGAAAGTACTACACCCCAATTGCCTTAGAATATTAGACTAAGAATACCTTAAATTTTATTTTCCATAGGTATAGAGTTCAAATATTTGCTTCTCCAGAGACTCCTGAGTATATTTTATAAAGGAATCCACTGTTATGAGTGCGGCTGGTGGGAACGAGAGAAAGGGAGAAAGGGCCTTCTCCGTGATCGCCCCCTCCTCTGGAACTCCCTCTTTAAAGAAATAAAAATAGCTCTTTCCGTTCTCTCTTTTAAAAAACAACTAAAAACCCATCTGTGCTCGTTAGCATATGAAGAGGAGGAGGATTAGATAACTATAGAGTGCTAATATACCTCTGACTGGAAAATGCTATTGTACTCTGGCCTTGTCAGCTCAGTTGACTCTGTTGACATTACTGCAACATCATTAATTTAAAATATTTTTCTTAACAAACTTTTAATGACTTTGTACATTGAAGCTCATGTTAATGTTTTTATGTTAGATATAATTTAATTAATTATGTAATTCTAAGCTCTATGTTATAATTTGTTGTTAGATGTTGGTTTATTTTGTAATTTGGGGGGCCCATTATTGTATCTGTGTTCATGGCTGTTTCAAGGCATTGAATCTTTGCTTTTATATTTTTGTCTGTTCAAATCTGCCCTGAATCTTCCTCGGAGAGATAGGGAGGAATATAAATAATGTATTATTATTATTATTATTATTATTATTGACACAAAAGCACAGTATGTCAAAGCAAACAAGATCTATATGCTGGATTTCGTATCACAAAATCACAAGTCGAACACTTCCCAAGCGTCTAGGACTGTGTGATGTATTTTCGAATGATGCGCGCAGATCCAAGTCAGGTGGCCTTTTGCAGTTGACAGATTGGGATTTTGTCAATGTTTATTGTTTCCAAATGCTGGCTGAGGTCTTTTGGCACAGCACCCAGTGCGCCAATCACTATTGGGACCACCTTTGCTGGTTTATGCCAGAGCCTTTGCAGTTCGATTTTGAGGTCTTGATAGCGGCTGAGTTTTTCCTGTTGTTTTTCTTCAATGCAACTGTCAGCCAGTATGGCGACATCAATAATCCAGACTTTTTTTCTTTTCCACAATCGTGATGTCTGGTGTATTGTGTTCCAAAACTTTTGTCAGTCTGGATTCGAAAGTCCCACAGTATTTTTGCATGTTCATTTTCCACAACCTTTGCAGGTTTATGATCCCCCTAATTCTTTACTGCTGGCAGGTGGTCCTTTTGACATAAGTTCCAGTTAATCATCTGGGACACAGAGTTGTGTCTTTGTTTGTAGTCCGTCTGGGCGATTTTCTTGCAACAGCTGAGGATATGATCCATGGTTTCATCAGCTTCCTTGCACAGTCTGCATTTTGGGCCATCTGCTGATTTTTCAATCCTGGCCTTAATGGCCTTGGTTCTGATGGCTTGTTCCTGGGCTACAAGAACCAAGCCTTCTGTCTCCTTCTTCAGGGTTCCATTCATGAGCCATCACCAGGTCTTCTCCTTGTCAACTTTTCCTTCAATCTATTCAAGGGACTGCCCATGTAAGGCTTTGTTGTGCCAGCTGTCAGCTCTGGTTTGTTGTTGTTGTTGTTATTATTATTATTATTATTATTATTATTATTATTATTATTATTATTATGAGTATCATGAATGAGCTCTAAAAATGTTCAACCTCTGCTCTAGATAACTCTCTGATTGGACTTAGAAGACTCAATCTAACTTTTTTATACCATTAGCAAAAGTATTTGTCAAATTACAGCTTCATAAATCAGATGACAATTTGCCTCTTGAATCCAGTTGTTGGAGAAATATCCAAAGTCATAACTCAAATTGCCAACATGGAAATTGAGAGCATTTTGTTTAAAATATTGCCAACAGAACGACTCCTGTTTACCAGAAATAGAGCTGCTTTTTGACATAGGATTTGGGCCAGCTTGACCATTTGACAGAAACATACACAGAGAAGAAGGATTAGGAAAGTGAGAACCTCTCTCAGATTTGGACAAGTACTAAGAGGAACTTGCTTTCTGTGTTTATAAATCCCACTCCTTAAGAATATTTGCCTTTCCTGATAACATAGCTTATGTGCAACATTGAAAATTATAGTGGTATATTCAGCAAACATGCAGTTATCTCTGAGCCTTCATTCTTTCTCTGCCTCTTTTTTAAAAATGTGACCCCAATGGCTCTACTGAATCTGAAGTTTGTTATGCAGTTAGTGGAGTTGGGATTTTCAGTTCCTTAATGGCCAAAGATAAAGAGCTTCAAGCAAAAACTATCTGAATCCCTGCCTGAGTAAGTCTATTTCTTGTCCCTTGATAGGCAAGATATGTCTTCCTTATGATTAAGGCTATTTTGAAGTGAAGATAAGGCCATATAAACTGCCCTAGAAAAGAAAAGTGTTCACATTTTTTTCTCTTGCTCCCACAGGTATGCTGGTGGTGAATGTCACCTGGAGGAATAAGACTTATGTGGGGACGCTCCTCGACTGCACACAGCATGACTGGGCACCGCCAAGGTAAAACACAAGGCAGAGAGACATCCTGCAGTACACTTAGTAGCATGCCACATGAGATTTTGCTGGAGCACAGTGGCAACCACATGACTTCCAGATGTTGTTTGATAGCAACCCCTAGCAACTGTGCTGACAAGGCTGATGGGAGTTGTGGTCCAACAGTTTCAGGAGTGCTGCTCACCCTTGCGCTATGAAACAGACCTTATGCCAAGTGGCACAATAGTGGCTGCTGACTTTGGTGTTCTCTTTCCTGCATAGCAGATATAGTCAGCCCTCTGTCTCTACAGGTTTTATACCAATGGATTCAAGCATTCATGACTCAAAAATATGTTTTTCGGAAATTCCAAAAGACAAATCTTGATTTTGCCATCTATATGAATAAAAATGTAATGTTAGTTTGTGGGATTAACAGAACTCAAAACCCCCTGGACGAATTGACACCAAATTTGGACACAAGACACCTACTAACCCAAGGAGTGAGCATCACTCCAAAAAAATGATTTTGTCATTTGGGAGTTGTAGTTGCTGGGATTTATAGTTCACCTACAATCAGAGCATTCTGAATTCCACCAATGCTGGAATTGAACCAAACGTGGTACACAGGACTCCCATGACCAACATGGGCATTGATGGGCATTGACCCTGAGTTTGAGAGTTGTAGTTCATCTACATCCAGAGAGCGCTGTGGACTCAAACAATGATGGATCTGGACCAACCCTGGAACGAATATTCCATATGCCCAAATTTGCAGACAAATTGAGTTTGGGGGAAATAGACCCTGACATTTGAGAGTTGTAGTTACTGGGATTTATAGTTCACCTACCATTAAAGAGCATTCTGAACCCCGCCAATGACAGAATTGGAGCAACCCACACAAATTGACCAACAGAAAATACTTAAGGCCAACCAAGTCCTTCAGCAGGGCAAGAAAACATAATCAAAGCCCTCCTGACAAAGAGCCATCCAGCCATAGATATAGATACATATATATGATTCACACACAGAGAGATATAGTATCATAGATTTGAAAGGGACCCCTAAAGAAGGACAATGATATGTTGCATGTTCCAGAGTAGACAAACCAGACAATCTCCACATCAACACTGACAAAGAAACAGCAACAAATACTATTTACCCACAAGCATTAAAAAATCACATATATTAGAAACCAGCACCAGCACCATTTTCCAGATCACCAGACTGGGCCAGAGCAATGCGTGGCAGGGGACGGCTAGTCTATATAAATAAAAATGTAATGTTTGTTTGTGGGATTAACAGAACTCAAAAACCACTGGGCAAATTGACACCAAATTTGGACACTACACCCCTAACAGTCCAATGAGTGACAATCACTCATAAACCCCTCCCAAAAAACAATGGAAAGGACTTAAAAACCAAAAAATTTAAGTGACGATACAGCGCATGCACAAAAATGACAGCTCTCAGCATCCCCTAGACCAGGCACTTTAGGGGAGGAGGATGCTTTCTTAGGCAGGAAAGTGGATCTGATTCACATCTGAAGCTGTCTCTGACCAATGCTGCTTCCCAATTTGACTGTCTAGAAGCCTAAATTCTAACTAGGTTCCCCAGTCAAGTTTTACGGGCTATGCAGTCTTTCTATTCCAGATTTGGAAAACCTCCACCATGCCTCTATCAGCTTGCTTACTTGGGCAGGCCTGACTGGTGCCATCCGTAGTAGCCTTTGGGCAAATGCAGGAGACTTATATCAGAGGCTCTAGGATTCTTTCAGCCACTCTGTGCCATCATTAAGGAGAGGGCTTAATGCGGCAGCTAATGGGATTTTGGCCTGCATAAACAGGAGTATAGTGTCTAGACCCAGGGAAGTCATGCTCCCCACGCTCTATTCTGCCTTGGTCAGAACACCTGGAATCACACTGTGTCCATTTCTGGGCACCACAATTTAAGGGGAGATGTTGACAGTCTGGAATATGTCCAGAGGAGGGCGACTAAAATGATCAAGGGCCTGGAGAACAAGCCCTATGAGGAGCAGCTTAAAGAGCTGGGCATGTTTAGCCTGCAATGAGAAGGCTGAGAGGAGACATGATGAGGTCCATGGATAAATATGTGAGGGGAAGTCATAGGGAGGAGGGAGGAGGCTTGTTTCCTGCTGCCCTGGAGACTAGGATCCAGAACAATGGCTTTAAACTACAGGAAAGAAAGGAGATTCCACCTGAACATTAGGAAGAACTTCCTGACTCTGAGAGCTGTTCAGCAGTGGAACTCTCTGCCCCGGAGTGTGGTGGAAGCTCCTTCTTTGGAGGCTTTGAAACAGAGGCTGGATGGCCATCTGTCAGGGGTGCTTTGAATGCAATAATCCTGCTTCTGGGCGGAATGGGGTTGGACTGAATGGCCCATGAGGTCTCCTCCAGTTCTGTGATTCTATGATTCTAATTGCAGAGAAAGAATGGCATGACGGCTGTCTTGTAAGTCCTGCTTTGTTACCTCCTAGGTTCTGTGATTCCCCCACCAGTGACCTGGAGATGCGAAATGGTCGAGGGAGAGGCAAGCGCATGCGTCCCAACAGCAACCCCCCCATGAATGAAAGCACAGCAGCCACGGAGAGCAAAGGCACCAGCAACAGTAGCAAGACGAGGGCCGGGGCCAACAGCAAGGGACGCCGAGGCAGCCAGAACTCTTCCGAGCACCGTCTTCCACCCAGTGGCCCTTCTGAGGATGTCAAGGCCAGCCCTTCCTCCGTGAGCAAGCGGAAAAGCAAGCCCCTCTCTGACATGGAAGTGAATTCCAGTTCTGAAGACTCCAAGGGAAGCAAGCGTGTCCGCACCAACTCCATGGGTTCCGCTGCTGCACCCTTGGTGGCTGCGGCAGCGGCTGCGGCAGTCACTACGACGACAGTCAAGGTGGAACCTGCCATTTTGGATAGAAACTGTCCCTCTCCCATACTCATTGACTGCCCTCACCCTAACTGTAGCAAAAAATATAAGCACATTAATGGACTCAAGTATCACCAGGCTCATGCACACACGGATGATGACAGCAAGCCTGAGGCTGATGGAGATAGTGAATATGGTGAGGACTCCTCTCTTGCAGCGGATCTAGGCAGCTGCAATGGTGCTTCTGGGAGCCAGAAGGGTTCTCTGTCTCCAGCCCGGTCAACCACCCCCAAAGTGCGGCTGATAGAGCCCCACAGTCCCTCGCCATCGGGCAAGTTCAACCCCAAAACTTGCAAGAAGAAGCTGAGTGGCGAGGGGGACCCTGACTCTGGTGCTCTGTCGAACGATGGCTCTGAGGATGGCCCTTTGATAGCTGATGAGACCAGCAATGATGGCTTTGACTCTGTGGAGAAGAGGGGCAGTGACAAAGAGAAATCCAAAAAGCCTGTCAGCATCAAACCTGAGAAGGTATCTTCCAAGAGCATTAAGTCTGCTCGACCCATCGCCCCAGCTATCCCGCCTCAAATCTACACCTTCCAGACAGCCACGTTCACCGCTACCAGCCCTGTCTCCTCCACCGGTCTCACCACCACGGTTGTTCAGGCCATGCCCAACAGCCCCCAGTTGAAGCCCATCCAGCCCAAGCCGACTGTGATGGGAGAGCCTTTCACAGTCAGTCCCACCCTCACTCCTGTCAAAGACAAGAAGAAGAAGGACAAGAAGAAGAAGGAGTCCAAGGACATGGATAACCCTTTGACTCCTGGGAAAGTGTGTCGTGCCGAGGAAGGCAAAAGCCCCTTCCGAGGGGACCCCGGTGACCTTGGGGCTAAAGGGGAGAGTCTTTTGAATGGTGGTTCTGACCCCCACCAGAGCCGCCTCGCCAGCATCAAAGCAGAGGCCGATAAAATCTACAGTTTTACTGACAACGCCCCAAGCCCGTCCATTGGAGGTGCCAGCCGACTAGACAATGCAGCCCCCACACAGCCTTTGACCCCGCTTCATGTCGTCACCCAAAATGGCGCGGAAGCTAGTTCTGTGAAAACAAACAGCCCTGCCTATTCTGACATCTCAGACGCAGGGGAGGATGGAGAGGGTAAGGTAGAGAGCATGAAAGCAAAGGACCCCGAGCAGCTGGCTAAGGAGGGGGCCAAGAAAGCCCTCTTCCCCTCTCAGCCTCAAAACAAAGAGTCCCCTTATTATCAAGGCTTTGAGGCATACTACTCGCCAGGTTATGCCCAGTCAAGCCCAGGCCCCATAAATCCCAGCAGCCAAAGCACCATTGATGGCCAGGCCCTAAAACTGAAGAAAGACGAGGAGCCTCCAAGCCCAGAGGTGAAGGTCAAGAACGAGGCTTGCGAGGAGAAGAAGCCAGAGCTTGGGCCCTCCAGCCAGCAGCCTTCAGTCATCCAGCCGAGGTCCAATATGTACATGCAGTCTCTTTACTACAACCAGTATGCCTACGTGCCTCCTTACGGGTATAGTGAGCAAGGGTATCATGCCCACCTGCTCAGCACCAACCCAACCTACCGGCAACAGTATGAAGACCAACAAAAGCAGCGCCAGACCCTGGAGCAGCAGCAACAACAGCAGCAGCAGCAGCGTGGGATGGACAAGAAAGTGGAGCTGGGGCTGAAGGAGCGAGAAGTGGCCCTCAAGGAGGAATGGAAGCAGAAGCCCTCTCTCCCTCCTACTCTGACTAAAGCCCCCAGTCTGACCGATCTGGTCAAATCTGGACTTGGCAAAGGCAAGGAGCAGGGGGGTGAGGTGGCCAAGTCTGTTATCATTCCTAAATTGGAGGATTCTTCCAAGCTCCAAGCACAGGCTGCAGAAGGCCTCAAAGGAAAGCTAAGTGAAAGCCACCTAAGCAAAGAAACGCCAGAATCAAAGGCTGGTTTGGACTGTGGCCGGCAGGCAGAAGTGGACCCAGTACTTTGGTATAGACAGGTAAATGGGAAAAGCATAAAGGGCACAAGTGTGTGTGTGCATGTATGTGTAGAGTGTAGAAATTGGGCAGTTTGTGCAATGAAGCCCCGATGGATGTTGTCTGTGCATTGCTGATTTTTTTCCTTCATTTAATTACACTCACCAAGGTTCTGTTTTAAAAAAATAAGAATCAGAACTGCTATTCCCAGGTCTCCCCAAAATGTCAACAATTAGCCATTTTTAAACAGCCACCTTGTCTATATGTATATTGCTTACAGGAGGCTGAGCCCCGAATGTGGACCTATGTTTACCCTGCTAAATACTCCGACATCAAAACAGAAGATGAGCGGTGGAAGGAGGAGCGGGACCGGAAGGTAAAGGAGGAAAGGAGCCGCAGCAAAGATTCTCTCGTGAAGGAAGATGGGAAGGAGAGTACGAGCTCTGACTGCAAAGTGCCCTCCAGCGAAGAGTCCCGTTTGGTGGGGAAGGAGCCCAGGCCGAGCACGCATGTGCCCGTCTCGTCACCCCTCACCCAGCATCAGTCCTACATCCCTTACATGCACGGCTACTCCTACAGCCAGTCCTACGACCCCAACCACCCCAGTTACCGTGGCATGCCCACAGTCATGATGCAGAACTACCCAGGTATGGGGGCTTGGAGTACATTCTGAGTATACAGGGGTGCAGCCTTCCTTTTCTTCTTAGGGGAAAGTGATTGTTTTTTTTTAAAAAAAGTTGTTTTAATTTTTTCTTGGAGCAACATGGAAATTGTGATTATTGTGGCTGGAATCCCAGATAGGCCTCTCAAATTGAGTGTAGTGACTATCAGCAACATCAAGATGGAGGAAGTTGAGATCCCCTTTATAGCACATGTAAGTGTTTGGACTTCAGCCCAGAAAAGTTACAGCTCCCAGAAGCATGGCCAGGATTCTGTAATTACTCCAAAAAGTAACTAACTGTTTTGTCTTTGAGTTCTGGGAATAATAATAATAATAGCTGATCCTTTTGTGGCCTTTTGCAGCTGACAGGTGGTAATTTTGTCACCAATTGTTTTTAAGTGCAGGCCGAGGTCTTTAGGCACTGCACCCAATGAACTGATCACCACTAGGACCACCTTTACTGGCTTGTGCCAGAGTCTTTGCAGTTCTATCTTTAAATCCTCATATTGTGTAAGCTTTTCCAGTTGCTTCTCATCAATTCTGCTGCCACCTGGGATTGCAACATGGATGCTTTTTTCCCCCCCGTGATCGTGAGGTCAGGAGTATTGTCCTTCAAAACAGAATTTGGAAGTCCCAGAGTAGTTTGACGTGTTCGTTTTCATGATACATCAAACAGTCCTAGACACTTGGGAAGTGTCCGACGTGTGATCAAATACAAAAGCCAGCATAGTGGTGTTGTTTTCTGTGTACTAATCTTGTCGTGTATCCAATAATAATAATAATAATAATAATAATAATAATAATAATAATAATAATAACAGTTCATGACAGTTCGATTCTGTGGCATTGAAAATTTCTGCTGCTTCTGTAGTTGTTTTGCTTCCAGTTGCCCTACAGGCCCACACCCTGGTTGTGTGGGTCTTGGTTCCTGTAGCCCACTTGTCGACGGGTGCCCAGGAGAAGCACTCACCGCGGTCCTTATTATCCTGGGCGACGACTGAGCCAGTATAGACTTCTTTAGAGTTTGTTTCACCATATTTAAATGGGTTGGGCACACTTAGTTCTACTTCTCAGTTGAGACCACTCTGGCTTGGTTGAACCTGCTGGTAGTTTACACTACCACCAGGACAGCTCTCAACATCATTGAAGTAGTTAAGCCCCCTGCCAACGACAAGGTGGCACCCAATCCAGATATAGATCCCAAATGTAGACTCTTCAAGGAAGCAGATGAAACAATAGATCACATCCTCAGCTGCTACAAGAAGGTTTCGCAGAAAGACTACAAGCAGAGGCATAACACCGTTGCTCAGATGATTCATTGGAACTTGTGCCACAAACACCATCTGCCTGCCACAAAGAACTGGTGGGATCACAAGCCGGAATAAGTTACCGAGAATGAACATGCCAAACTCCTCTGGGACTTCTGAATTCAGATAGACAAGAGTTCTGGAGCACAACACTCCTGACCTCACAATCGTGTTAAAAAACAAAGTATGGATCGCCGATGTCGCAATCCCAGGTGAAAGCAGGATTGCAGAGAAACAACTGGAAAAGCTGACACGATATGAGGATTTAAAGATCGAACTGCAAAGACTCTGGCACAAACCAGTCAATGTGGTCCCAGTGGTGATCGGCACACTGGGTGCAGTGCCTAAAGACCTTGGCCTGCACTTAAACACAATCGGCGCTGACAAAATTACCATCTGCCAGCTGCAGAAGGCCTCCTTAGTGGGATCTGTATGCATTATTCACCAATACATCACACAGTCCTAGACACTTGGGAAGTGTCCGACGTGTGATCCAATTCAACAGCCGGCAGAGTGTCTGCTGTGGACTCATCTTGTTGTGTTTCAAATAATAATAATAATATACATCACACAGTCCTAGACACTTGGGAAGTGTTCGACTTGTGATTTTGTGATACAAAATTAAGCATATGTATCTCGTTTGCTGTGACATACTGTGTTTTTGTGTCAGTAAAGTAATAACAATAATACTTTATTTCTGCCCCGCCCTCTTCCCCCCAGAGGGACTCAGGGTGGTTCACATACATATAAGAGGCAAATATTCAGTGCCATAAATAAGATCACATAATATCAAAAGACGAGAGTTAAACTTTAAGAAGTAACTTTCCCAAACTCTGAATGTTGGTAGTGCTAAGATTGGAAATGTTAGTAGGCAACAAATGTGTGAGACATCCATATCTTCCCCTAAACATTGGCCATTCTCCCCAGAGTCCTTTGGGTTTCTGAGCCTTTAGCAGATCTATTAAACAACCAATAATATCTAAGGTTTTGTAAAAAGATTTTCCCGCTCTTAAGGAATGTGTGTGTATGCGCAACTCTGTTGTACACTTGCTCCGCCACCAAGCCTCTGGACAGTCCTTCCATTTTTGAGGATTTGAGAAATGACCGTCTCTTTGAGTAGCCTGCTCTTCCGCTGGAACAAGTAGGAAGGCCCTGACTGGCGTCTCCTCCACAGGCTCTTACCTGCCCTCCAGCTACTCCTTCTCCCCCTACGGCAGCAAATCCTCAGGGAATGAGGAGAGCGAGAAATCCCGAGCCAGCCCTAGCATTGGCTGCAAGTCTAGTTCCGAATCCAAGGCCCTGGACATCTTGCAGCAGCACGCCAGCCACTACAAGAGCAAATCCCCAACGGTGAGTGGTGAGCTTGGAAGAGAAGGGAGATGTATATTCGGTATTGTTTGATTTATTTACATTTATATGCCGCCCTTCTCACCCCAAAGAGGACTCAGAGTGGCTTACAAGATATATATACATACAACATATTATATTATTAGGATAGTAGAATATCAGTATCATATATTACTATATTGTACTATACCATTACATTGTAATATTATTAGTAATATTACATGTAATATAAAATATAGAATTATATCACTTTATTATTAGTACTATTATATTGTATTATATTATTATAAATATTATATGTATATACAATATATTATATTAGGAGCCCCCGGTGGCGCAGTGGGTTAAAGCACTGAGCTGCCAAACTTGTTGACCGAAGGTCGCAGGTTTGAATCCGGGGGGCGGCATGAGCTCCCGCTGTCAGCCCCAGCTTCTGCCAACCTAGCAGTTTGAAAACATGCAAATGTGAGTAGATCAATAGGTACCGCTCCGGCGGGAAGGTAATACCGCTCCATGCAGTCATGCTGGCTACATGACCTTGGAGGTGTCTATGGACAGCGCTGGCTCTTCTGCTTAGAAATGGAGATGAGCACCAACCCCCAGAGTCGGACACGCTGGACTTAATGTCAGGGGACAACCTTTTCCTTTACCCATACAATATATTATATTATATTATTAGCATAGCACAGGAGACAAGATGGAACTTACGCCAACCTATCAGCTGTAAAGATTGTCCTTTCTAAGCTGGCGCTTTGTCATTAGAGTTTCTTACTGGGAGGGAAGAGGGAGAATGTTATGTGTAAAAAGAAGGTGGAAAAAAGGCTCTTGCCAACCTGGAGAGAAGTTACACAAGAGTTGGCTTTGGCACACCTTGCTAAGCAGCCAACTTCCACACACACCGCCGGTGCAAATTCACACTTCGGTGTGCCTGTCTGTCTGGTTATTTTACAGATAGGCGAAAAGGCCTCTCAAGAGCGCAGTGGCTGCGGGGTGGGAGGAAGCAGTGCGGGCTGCAGTGGTGTAGGGGTAGCCAGCAGTGCTGAGAGAAGCAGCGTTGACCGGCCCCGCTCCTCTCCTTCACAGCGTCTGATGTCCACGCATCACCACCACCACCACCTGGGCTACTCGCTGCTACCGACTGCCCAGTACAACCTGCCCTATGCAACAGGTAGGAGCAGACCAGAAATGTGGCAGCATTCCTTAGTGGAGGAGGGAAGCAAAATCCCTGGTCCCAGATTTGTTGGGTGATGGTGTCTGAGCCCATGCCAAAACTCAATAGCCTTTGCCTCTGCCGTTGACGCTTTCACAGGTATTTGTCTGTGATGCACTGTGAAATGTCTCCACTATAAGTTGGAGCCTGCCTGATACTATGCTGGTCACTTGGGCATCTTCTTTACCCATGGCCTCTTGTTCCATTGTGCACCATAATTCTGCTTCCCTGCAGGTCTCTCATCTACCGCCATTGTTGCCAGTCAGCAAGGCTCTGCTCCTTCTCTATATCCCCCGCCCCGGAGGTGAAAGTGGTAAGGATGTCCTCTGTGCCATTGATGTGGGGAGAGGAGTGGGTTGGGATGAAGGGGGGCATTGCCATATAGTATTTCCGCCAGAATGGGTCTCTTTCTAATGTCTGAAATAGTCCACTTTAGTATATACCTCTGGGTTGTAACTAGATAAGTACCTTAAGTTAAGCGCCCCACCACCCCCGGTGGCACAGTGAGTTACATTGCTAAGCTGCTGAACTTGCTGACTGAAAGGTTGGTGGTTCAAATCTGGGGAGCGAGGTGAGCTCTCGCTGTTAGCCCCAGCTTCTGCCAACCTAGCAGTTTGAAAACATGCAAATCTGAGTACATCAATAGGTAACGCCTTGGCAGGAATGTAATGGCGCTCCATGCAGTCATACCGGGGACATGACCTTGGAGGTGTCTACGGACAACCCTGACTCTTAAACTTAGAAACAGAGATGAGCACCACCCTCGAGTTGGACACGACTAGACTTAATGTCAGGGGAAACTTTTATCTTCACCTAAGAACCCTAAGGGCACCAGATCCTGTCTATTCTTGGAAGGTTGGTAGTGTTGTCCCTGGTTAGTTAGTATTTTAAGGTGAGACCACCAACAAATGCTAGGTATTGTAGGCTCTATTTCAGAGAAAAGCTATGGAAACCCTATGATAATTCTAGCAGTGCTCTTAGGGTTTCACCCAAGTCCTCTTTGCAGATGCCTTATTGCTTCTCAGAGCTGTATCAATCTCCAGTTAAGACTGCAGGCAGTTCCCAAGTTGAAAACAAGATAGGGTCTGTAGGTTTGTTCTTAAGTTGAATTTATATAACTCGGAACACGTACATTTTAAGCATAATAAATCAATATTAGCTTTATACAGCATAGGGAAGGTTTTATGCCCCTATGGCAATGGTTCTCAACCTGTGGGTCCCCAGATGTTTTGGCCTTCAGCTCCCAAAACTCCTAACAGCTGGTAAACTGGCTGGGATTTCTGGGAGTTGTAGGCCAAAACACCTGGGAACCCACAGGTTGAGAACCACTGCCCTATGGTGTTTGTTTTGCTGTCTGTGTCTCTGTTCAGAAGTTTTCATCTCACTTTCTGTCCCTGTGATAACTGGATTTTGGGGGGAAAATGGTATGTTGTGGAAGCAAGAATTGGAGAGAAAGCTTTAATGGAAAGACCTTTTCCCCACAATAACTCTTTCAGGAGTGAATTTTCCTTCTGAAGGGTAGATTTCTCTCACTTCTTGTTGTCCCACCCCTAGAATCATAGAATCCTAGAGTTGGAAGAGACCTCAGGGGCCATCCAGTCCAACCCCTTTCTGCCAAGAAGCAGGAAAATTGCATTCAAAGCACCCCCGACAGATGGCCACCCAGCCTCTGTTTCAAAGCCTCCAAAGAAGGAGCCTCCACCACACTCCGGGGCAGAGAGTTCCACTGCTGAACAGCTCTCACAGTCAGGAAGTTCTTCCTAATGTTCAGATGGAATCTCCTTTCTTGTAGTTTGAAGCCATTGCTCCGCATCCTACTTTCCAGACCCATTCTTAACTAGGAGTCATTTGTAAGTCAGATGTTTGTAACTCAGAGACTGCCTGTATATTGAAAATATGCAAGCTGTGTAATAGCTATGAAAATTTCATGCATGGACTGCAGATTTCATCTCTTCTTTATTAGAGGTATCTGCTATGGGCAGCCTTCCAAGTCCACCTGCTTCTCCATTTGGGGAGGAAAAGATTACTGATTGAACTCTTCCAAGTCCTGATGTCTTTTGCTCTGTCTCCCCCCTGTGGCCGACACTCAGACTGCTAGCACTGTCTTGTATTTCTCTTTTCCCAACAGGACACAATGTGATCGGGATAACCTAGGCTATACCAAGCCATGTGACTGGCTCACATGAGGACACAATGGGAATTGCATTAGACATCAGTTGAATGGTGTTGATTGTTCTGCTTGATGATCCTGCCGTAATGTGAGGCAGACTCTGCCCCCTCCCCTGTTGAACCCAAGCTGAACCCCCTCTGTTTTTGAGTTGTGGAGCTGGAACTTGCAGACGTATTTATTCACCTGACTTGGGGTTAACTGGCTGACTTCCAGAACTCTGGAGCAGGGACGCTGTGGCGGCAAGCCGTGCGGTGTGGCACCACAGGTGCCTTGGAACGCTGTGAAGGGAAGGCACCTCAGCCCTGGACTCTTGTCCACGACTCTTCTGCTCCTGAGCTACAGCTGAGATAGATACTCCAGGTTTGGGCGAAGATCATCCAGATTGTGTTTTTTTTTTACTAGTGATGAGCATTTCCTCAGCACAAGCAGGTAGGCAGTCTCCAGCAGCAACAATAGGAAATAAAGATGAATTCTCCCACTTCCTACTGGCTTGAGAAACGGGCAGTGCGGGACATGGGGTAAAGATGTGTACCTTGTGATGAGCAGAAGCCAACCACGTGCTCCCCTGTGGAGAACAATGCGGAAACCTTTTGTAGCACTTTGCCTCTGGGACTGTGGCTTCCTCACGTGCCCTGAAAGGCCCTCTTCCATTGGCTGTTTTTTTCTAACATCTCTCCCTGCTGGCAGGACTTGTGTGTTGCAAACAGCAGACACTACTTTGCTGTACAGCACAAAAGATACACTCAGTTCTGCATCCAGCTGGGCCTTTCTGCAGGCTGGCCCTGCTGCTGCTGCTAGGATGGGTTTCCTCCGCCGCCGAATCGCCTTGCCTTGCTCGGCTTCCTGTCTTCCCAAACCCCTCCTCCCTTTGAACAAAACCTCTTGTTTCCACATGAAGAGAGCACGCCGATGGGGCTGGGTGGACTTCAAGCATGCAGTTCTTCATTCTCTACAGTTGCAAGATGGTCCTTTCCTAGCAGGCCGTGAACAGGTGGATGCCGGGGCGGCGAGAGTGAAGTGGGAGAGCTCTTGGTCTTGCGGAAAAGAAATGAAGAAAGTAGTCCTGGCAATTAACTGGCTGCCAATCCATAAAAATCTTCTAGAGCTGCACGTTCTACTAATGTACGACAGCTGTAATGTTGGCCTGAGGCAGCGGTTGAGGGGTGGCCAAATGCCCCGCCACTGTGGGCTCTGAGACTTGACTGTGGAGGAAGGGCAATCCTGGCATCATGAGGATGGTCAGTTTCTCCCCAAACCCATTTCCAGTGTCCCTCATGAAGCTCCCAGTTGGAACTCTGCCCGTCTTCATGGGAATGTCCTTCCCCTTTCTTGCAGGGTAGTCACTTCTAGTAGCAACGGAGAGGGGGGGTCTTGCTTGCCCTTCCTAGCCAAGCGAGGAGCAGCCGCCACCAGTGCGGTCTATCTGTCCCAACAATGCAAGTCTCCAGCTCTCTTTCTGTTCCTGTCTGTACGTACGTTGTGTGAGGCCACCCTCTGCCTCTTGGATTTTGTATATATTGTAAAAAGGAATTGTTTGAAACTTGTCTTTGTGGTTTCTTTCTCAGCCTGGGGTCTCTTACGTCTCCATACAACTAAAAATCCTTTGGTTTTAGAAGCTATCTTAGGATGGGAAGGGGAAGAGAGCTTTGTGGGCCTTAATTTGACTGCTGTCCTCTCATTATTTCAAAACACACAGTGATTTGACTCCAGGAAGGAAGTGTGCTGCATTGCCTTATCTCCTTTTCTACTCGAGACACATCCCATGAGCTTTCTGTCTATAGAAGCTACCTTTATCAATTTAAGAAATGGCACAAGAAAAACTGTGTTTTGGCAGCTGCCTTGACGAAGAATACTTTCAAAAGACAAATGGATGAACTTGAGTCAAGCACACCAGAGCAAGGCATCTCCACTCCTCTAACAAGGTGAAATAAGGAACCAACCACTCAAAGAGTGGTTGGTTCCTTATTTCACCTTGTTAGAGGAGTGGAGATGCCTTGCCCTGGTGTGCCTGAGTGTCAAAACATTGAAGATTATGAGCCTGCCCTATAAAGAGGGGTGTGAGGCTGTTGGGTCTTAATGGAGGACGTGACCTTCATTCCTACTACTTTTAAACTAAATGAGGTCTTCAGACGCCGCAGGTGGTGATATATTAGCATAACTAGGTCACTGAGTTACCCGAGTCATTCCTTTTTGCACCTGACATCATTTCGTATAATCAGCAATATTTTTTGCAGGGCCAGAAATGCCATTCTTAACCTATCTTCTAAGTATAAAGGTTTGGTTATTTTTATTAGATGATGTTCTGTACATTGACTTGCTTTTTAAACATCTATACTAACCCACATGTGCACACATAAATGGTTAAAAAGCCATGTATGTGTGCATATGCAAGAGGATAGGCAGTCTCTCCTTGCTTATTCAAATAATGTTTTTTTTAGGTGTTCTTGTGAGTTTAATCCACTGGTTTGTCCATTTGTGAAGCAGCAGAAAACAGGTCTGGCCCATCTTTTACATGATGTCCCTTCAGATGCTTAAAAAAAAGCCATTGTTTCACCTCATCCCTTCCTGTGGACTAAACATACCTGTTTCTCATTAGGGCTGATTTTTAGTAGGAACTTGGATTAAGCACAACAGAGAACACGAAACTGCTCCCGACAGCATTGTCCCACCTTGATGTGGAAACTGTATGACTTCTGCTGAAGAGCAAGCTGAATGTGTTTCTACTGAAGAGCTACAGTTCTCATTTCCCCCTCAGATGAACTTTTGGGGATAAGCACAAGACTTCTATACCATGGCATTTATTTGAATCCCAGCTATAATCTCTTGTGTGGTGGTAGCTGTTAATAGTGAGCCCCAGTTTGACAGAGCACCTAATGGCTAAATTAGAAGGAAATGCAATTTATTTTTGCTGCTACCCTTTTAAAATAGTTATTGCGTGACTTCGGTGTAGGGCTTAATAGGAAATGGGCAAAAGGCTGTGGAGGAAATTATGCTAATCGAATGTACTTTTTCAACTCGAAAGCTGTTCTCTGCATAAAGGCCATGTAGGGAATTTTGGTGCAGCCTTTAATGCCATTGATGGAGGAAATCATAAGCAAAGCGTGTTCCTTCTTTTGTACTGCGAGATGCACATGATGCTGGCTAAAACCAGCTACATCTTTAGAGCTGCAATATATATATAAATAAAACCATATTTAGGGGTCATACCTGGGATTTGTTTTACAGTGTTTCTAATAAGGAAACAGGAACTGGTTGAATTCCACATTCAAAGCCAGCAGTGTTAGTGCAAGAAAAAAAAGTACTGAAAGTGTCACCAAAGATGCATGATATCCTAGTTTTAAAAAAAGACCAAGGAACAATGATTCTGAGCAGTTTTGTTGCATGAAGACAAAATATGTGTTTTGCCCTTTAAGCTTACTTCAAGTATGTCAAACTAAGGAGGAAACATATTTTGGTTACAAAAGATGGTGTGGGGTATCGGGACAGTAGGCAGCCATTTTTACAAGGGAAGGGACTCTAAGATAGGTGAAAGTTTTCTGCTTTACCCCAGGAGCAAGAATTGCCCTTGGCAGAAGGCTGCCCTCAAGTTGCACTGGATTTGTTGGGAGAACTGCTCCTCTATCAGCCACATCTTCCTAATCTGACCTAAGAGTAAAGCAGGACAAGCCACTGCTTGCTTCAGTTGAAGTTTCTATATATTACTCTGTTGCTATGCCTACTGATTAATACTTACCTGGGGATGGGATTGAATGGATTACAGTATATGCTGCTAATGCACTGTGCCAGGGCCAGAAAAATCATCAAAGGTAAGTAATAATCTTGCCTGAAACACTGGAGAGCCACTCCAGCTCAAAGTCTGGAATAGCAATAGCCTCTGACAGTGCAAAGTAGCTGCATTCCTAAGTACTCATAAGTAAATCATAAAACAGCATGATTATTTGGCTGTGGAGCCCCTAGTGCAGTGGGTTAAACCCTTGTGGCAGCAGAACTGCTGACTGACAGGTTGGAGATTCAAATCCAGGGAGACTGGATGAGCTCCCTCTGTCAGCTCCAGCTCCCCATTCAGGGACATGAGGGAAGCCTCCCACAAGGATGGTAAAACACCAAAACATCTGGGTGTTCCCTGGGCAATGTCCTTGCAGACAGCCATTTTTCACACCAGAAGCAATTTGCAGTTTCTCAAGTCACTCCTGACACAAAAAAAAATTATTTGGCTCAATCTCTAAAATGATGGTATCAAAGTTCCACACCAATTTGGGACTGGAAGAAAGGGTTCTTCCTTTTCTTCTTGCACTACTCCCATCCTCTTTGTACTTTTATTTCCAGAATCCACAAGAGCCTAGACCAGTGGTTCTCAACCTGTGGGCCCCCAGATGTTTTGGCCTTCAGCTCCCCGAAATCCTAACTGCTGGTAAACTGGGATTTCTGGGAGTTGAAGGTCAAAACAACTGGACACTCGCAGGTTGAGAACCACTCGCTTAGACTGAGCTGTATTATATCAATCACGATGAAAAAGACCCCCCTGAACTGTGCAGTGAGAAACATACTGATGACTCCTAAGTGATCTCTGATGAGAGAAATTAAGAAGTCCAATACCTGGGACAATCCGCAACTGATAAAGTAACAGTTGTTGATTTTTCACAGATGCTCACCTCGGCTGCAGAGTTTTCTTTTTGGCAATAGGAATTAGGCTCACATTAATGAAATAATGACAAACCAAGACAGATAAGGCCTCTTTTTACCACTTTCAGATAACACTATATGAACCACATCAGTAAATAAGACAAACAGAAGTGTTGGAATTGTATATTGTGAAGTTTGAAGGAACTGACGGTTCAAAAGAAAGAGAAGCATGATAGCTGTCATCTAATATCCAAAACAAGACTACTTAGGGAAGGATGCGACACATGGAATTTCAACCACACAAACTACTTGGAGGAAGAGTTTTCTGCAACAGCCTGCCCTTGGGATCACGGGGCTTAGTTCACAGTGAGACAACATAGGACTGAAGACTAAGAACAGCAAAGCATGAGATCAGATGGTTGCCTATAAGCATTCTGGGAGCCACTGCCTGCCTGGGCATCCAGACTGTGAACTTCTCTTCCCTCACTTCTCTCAATGCGTCCCATGTTGAGGCCCAAAAGATTATAATACAGGGACAGAAGAAATAACTACCACAATCCCCGAAAGGCTTGTGTAGCTCATTCTTGCAAATCGAGGGGCAGCTTCACTTGTTTATTGCCCCTGTCCACTTGAGGCTGTTCTGAAGCAGTGTTAATAATAACAACAACGTAAGAAAACAACTAAAAGAGCACAAAAGCTTTTCAGAAACCCACGGCTGGTTACCCCAGTGGTGCCGCCTACGGTTTGCTAACACGTGTTAATTTTCCTCACAGCTCTCTGCTCAGAGCCTGAAGGGACATATAAATATACAGTTATTGCAAATGAAAGCCCAATAATGAAATGAACAGAAAGCCCCATGTTAGGGAGGCGTGCCCCTCTCTTCGCTCGCAGGCTCCGTGCCCAACGCGTCGCGGGGCTCGGCCGGCCTCCACTAGGCTAACCAGCAGACCACAGAGCTGCGTATGAAAGGGCTCCATTTATCTTCCGTTCACTATTGTGCGATTACATGTGCAGACTTTATATTATTCGCTAGGTAACACATTTCAATGGAAAAGTCAACTCAGAAGATATACAGGTCACTCTAACAATAAGTAATGCAGTTTCAGTCCAGAAGAATTTTGTTTTTCCTTTCCTCAGAAGAGTTTGAGCCCCCGCTTGTCTCTGACGCATGTCCGGGTCCCAGTGACGTGCCGTGCTCGGTCTAGTCATCCTCAGACGAAACCTGGTCCAGGGGGTACACCATGAACAACACATCGGGCCGCAATGGGACACAGGGGTGGCCAGGCCTCACAATTTCAAAGCCCAAAAAACTGAACGTCTTCAGTAAAGGAGCTGTAAAGACAGAGGGGCAGGGTCAGGCAGGAAGAAACCTCCGCTACCGCCACACCAATGCAACATCCATGAATTTTTAACAGATGCCCTCTTTTTCATTATCCAGAATTTCTGCAAACCTTGCCCAAGCCTAAATTTCTTTTGCAGCTTAATAGGCTTGCCTAGTGGATGCTGTAAGACCATTGAGCAATTGGGTTGTTGTAGATTTTTTCGGGCTATATGGTCATGTTCTAGAGCAGGGGTCCTCAAACTTTTTAAACAGAGGGCCAGGTCACAATCCCTCAAACTGTTGGAGGGCCGGATTATAATTTGAAGAAAAAAAATGAATTCCTATGGACACTGCACATATAATAATAATAATAATAATAATAATAATAATAATAATAATAATAATTTATTTGTACCCTGCTACCATCTCCCCAAGGGACTCGGTGCAGCTTACATGAGGCCAAGCCCACAGTACATCAATAAACAAAATAAACATATCTTATTTGTAGTGCAAAAAACACTTTAAAACAATCCAATAATTAAAATGAAAAACAATTTAAAAAAATATAAACTTATTAGTATTTCAATGAAGAGTGTGGGCCTGCTTTTGGCTGATGAGGTAGGATTGTTGTGTGCTTTCAAGTTGTTTCAGACTTAGGTTGACCCTCAGTGAGGGCCGGGTAAATGACTTGGAGGGCCGTGTCCAGCCCCTGGGCCTTAGTTTGAGGACCCTTGTAGTAAAGTATCACTTATCCGATGCTCCTCCTCTCCTTCAGATTGTCCCCTTCAATTAAAGGAGCGCTCCCCAACTCTCTCTCCATTTCCAATAAGTGAAAAAAGCAAGAGGAGAAGGATGAGAGAGGAAAGCGGGGAAAGAGGCAGGACTGGAAGCAGAAGCGTCCTCCTTCCCTCTGTAAATTCCACACTCCTCTTCCCCATCCAGCCACTTCCTGTTGGGCCGCTTTAGCCCTGAGGCATTGCCTTGCCTTATCCCTTTGAGTCCCTGTTGTTAGTATTCTAGGTGCCTAGCGTAACATTGGATGGGTAACAGGAGACGCCATATTATCCGATTTTCTGCCAGCCCATTTATCTCGGATAAGCGAGACTACTGTATGAAAACTTCCCTGATTTAATAATCTCTACATTAAAATAGTTTTGGAAGATAGAAAAGCTGCTGAAAGCTCAGTTCACTTAAAACAGTGGTTCTCAACCTTACGAATGCCATGACCCCTTAATACAGTTCCTCATGTTGTGGTGAACCCCAACCATAAAATTACTTTCGTTGCATAACTGTAATTTTGCTATTGTTATGAATCATAATGTAAATATCTGATATGCAGGATGTATTTTCATTCACTGCACCAAACCTGATACGCCCAAATTTGAATACTGGTGGGATTGATTTTGTCATTTGAGAGTTGTAGTTGCTGGGCTTTATAGTTCAGCTACACTCAAAGAGCATCCTGAATTCCACCAATGATGGAATTGAACCAAATTTGGCACACAGAAATCCCATGACCAACAGAAAATACTGGAAGGGTTTGGTGGGCATTGAGTTTTGGAGTTGTAGTTCACCTACATCCAGAGATCACTGTGGACTCAAACAAGGGTGGATCTGGACCAAACTTGGTACGAATACTCAATATGCCCAAATTTGAACACTGGTGGAGTTTGGGGAAAATAGACCTTGACCTTTGAAAGTTGTAGTTGCTGGGATTTATAGTTCACCTACAATCAGAGTATTCTGAACTCCACTAATGATAGAATTGGGCCAAACTTGGCACACAGAACCCCCATACTAACAGAAAATACTTTGTTTTCTGATGGTCTTTGGTGACCCCTTGTGACCCCCCCAGGGGTCCCGACCCCCAGGTTGAGATACGCTGACTTAAAACATTTTAAAACAAAACAGTCACATGGGATATTAAGCCAAACAGCTGAAAAAAGAAAGCTGCTTTCTTTCAATTTCAGCAAGCGAATATCTGCATTTTCACTAGAAACAAGTTGCACTGTAGAACAGACTGCTGTGGGCCCTCGGTATTCACTGGGGTTTGGTTCCAGGACCCACTGTGGATACCAAGAACCATGGATACTCAATTCCCATTATATATAGCAAAGGGGTGTATCTTATATAAAATGACATGATCAACTTTTGCTTTTGAGATTTTATTTTTTTTAAAATATTCAAGTCATGGATGGTTGAATCTGGATACAGAAGATTGCCAATACCTAGGAATAAGCCTCGCTTTTAAAAAAATGAATATGAACAGGATTATATTGTTACTTATGCTTCATTTCACTTACTAATTCAGTACATTTGGAGCCTTCGAACACCCACACTGAAGTTACTAGACTTGGCATGAAATCTTCCAACTTCAAATGAACTAGGTACTTATTCTTGCATGTTTTACCACCTCTGGAAAAGCTATTCTTCAAAAGGATATACTATATATACTCGAGTATAAGCCGACCCGAATATAAGCCGAGGCACCTAATTTTACCACAAAAAACTGGGAAAACATATTGACTCGAGTATAAGCCGAGAGTGGGAAATGCATCCACTATGGGTGAATTTCAAAATAAAAATAGATACCAATAAAATTACATTAATTGAGGCATTAGTAGGTTAAATGTTTTTGAATATTTACATAAAACTGTAATTCAAGATAAGACTGTCCAACTCTGCTTAAACCATTATTCTAACCTTCTACAGTGTAAATGTGCTTACGTATACTTCCAATACTAATAGAGCAAAATAATAATAATAATAATAAAGTAAAATAATAAATGTAACAACAATAATAAATAGAGTAAAATAATAAATGTAATAATAATAAAATAATAATAGTAATAATAATAATACCAACAACAACAAAGTAAAATAATAAATAACATTGACTCGAGTATAAGCTGGGGGAGACGTTTTCAGCCTAAAAAAAGGACTGAAAAACTAGGCTTATACTTGAGTATATACAGTACATACAAACTCCCTTTACTAATGGACAATCTTAAGCTTCATTTAGAAGAATAGGGTTGAAGTTTTATGTGCTTACCTCTGTCTTCTCTGCTTTTTCGGAAGCAAATAAAGACATAACTTGCTTTCATCTTTTCTTCAGCAAATTCCAACAGTGCTAATAATCTGTCATGAGGGAAGAAGAGAACACATCCCATTGAGGCAACCTATTATAGATAACTCTTGAAGCTAGCTGAATTTATTTATTTATTCATTTATTTATTTACTGTATTTGTATACCGCCTTTCACAGCCAATCGGCGACTCAAGGTGGTTTCCAACAAATCAGTACATATAAAAACAAAATACAGATTAAAACATTAAATAATATAAAACACCACAAAAGCAATAGAAACAACATCATTAGCATCCCATTATTATTAAGCACTGTCCAGTTCCATTATCAAATTGTTCGATTTCCTATATTAGCTACTCTGCATTTGTAAACGCTTGCTCGTACAGCCATGTTTTAACTTGCCTCCGGAACGTCAAGAGGGAGGGAGCAGATCTCATCTCCCTAGGGAGGGTGTTCCATAGCTGAGGGGCCACCACTGAGAAGACCCTGTCTCTCGTCCCCGCCAAACGTACTTGAGGCAAAACAGGGACCGAAAGCAGGGCCTCCCCAGACGATCTTAGAGTCCTCGATGGTTCATAAGAGGAGACATGTTCGGACAGGTAAGTTGGACCAGAACCAAAGCCAGCACTTTGAATTGGGCCCAGTAGCAAACCGGCAGCCAGTGGAACTGGCACAACAAAGGGGTTGTATGCTCCCTGAGCGCCGCTCCTGTTAGCAACCTGGCTGCTGCTCGTTGTACTAGCTTCCGGACCGTCTTCAAAGGCAACCCCATGTAGAGAGCATTGCAGTAGTCTATTTGTCTGGAGCTTGACGGCTTTTGCCATGGATAGTGTTGATTTTCAGGAATAGAGGGCGAAGAAGAAAAAGGCAGGCTCAATGTGAGCATGCGGGTAGGGATAGGAAAGAACTGGGCAGAAATATTGGAACATTGGCCAGACGTGCACATGTACCACATCGAATATTAGTGGTGCTTGGATGTACATCTTCGCCATTCATTGTCAGGATCTCATGTTTCTGTAACATAGCTATTTGTAAATGCATGACAGACTGACGAAGCATCTCAGTCTATCAACCCTTCTGTTTAAGGAGCTCCATTGGCTGCCGTTCATTTACCGGTCCCAATTCAAGGTGCGAGTGCTTACCTACAAAGCCCTAAACCGTTTGGGACCCACCTACCTGCATGACCACATCTCTGTGTACAAACCCACACGATCTCTTTGATCATCTGGAGAGGCCCTGCTCACGCTCCCACCACCATCGCAAGTGCGATTGGTGGGGACGAGGGAGAGAGCCTTCTTGGTGGTGGCCCCTCGACTCTGGAACTCACTCCCCAAGGACATTAGGCAAACCCCAACTCTGGCAGTCTTTAGGAGGAGCCTGAAAACGTGGTTGTTTCAGTGTGCCTTCCCAGAATAAGGAAACTCACAGCAATATGTCCCTAAACGCACTTTATTAGTGATCTAAGATTGTCTGCACATTTCATCCCACTCCAAAACTTCCAACCCAGTTACATGTCACCTTGTCATGCCCAGCATTATTTTTTAAATTTTTTAATTATTACATTTGGCCTAATCATAGGTTTTTAAACGCGTCGTGTTATTGTTAATGTTTATTGCTTATTGTTTGCTTATGAGTTTATTTATTGTTTTGTATTATTGTTGTTATTGTCTATTGTTGTATTGTGGGCTCGGCCCCATGTAAGCCGCACCAAGTCCCTTGGGGAGATGGTAGCGGGGTACAAATAAAGTACTATTATTATTATTATTATTATTATTATTATTATTGAGATTGACATAGCTTAATGCAGTGTGGGTCCTCAGATATTTTGGCCTTCAACTCCCAGAAATCCCAACAGCTGGTAAACTGTCAGGCTAAAATTTCTGGGAGTTGTAGGCCATTATTACTAATATTATATTACATAATAATACTATTACATAATAATACAAATTTACTAATAATATTACAATATAATGGCGTAATACAATATAGTAATATTTAATACTGATATTGTACTATGCTAGTAATATAATATATTATATGTATATATATATATATATATTGTAAGCCGCTCTGAGTCCCCTTCGAGGTGAGAAGAGTGGCATATAAATGTCGTAAATAAATAAATAAAATAAATAGGCCAAGACACCTGGGGAGCCACAGGTTGAGAACCACTGGCTTAATGAGCGAAAGAAGGATGAATGAGCACAACGTAATTTAAATCAACTAAAAGCAAAAACATTCTAAAATGTAAGGCAACTACATACATTTTGAAAACTGGTGTTAATCACCTCAGTACCATCACTGTACTTAATCACTGGCGGGCAAAATACTCCTGAGACAATAGGTGCCTCCTGTGATAGTCTTTCCAGCCCTAAATCTTCCCAGAATGTTTTTTCTACTTCCTCCAAAAGGAACTGCATTTCCTGGAATCCTCCTATTAACTTTTTGAAAAGGCTGCGGGACACTCTTATGTTGTTTAACATTTCCTTCCAAAACTAAAAGCAGACTTCTGTTTTTGAAGAGGTTTCTATGGGGACATTTTTGGCCACAGGGTTCCAGGATCAGATATTCCGTCCTGGATCTGTCTCGGTTGCTCACCACCGTTGACCAGAGTTTCTTACTTTTGATTTACCAAAAACGAGGCCTCACTCAATGCCTAATGAAACAGTGGCTCCAAGACTGGAAAGAAACAGCAGGCAGAGATTAACTTGGAAGGGATTTTGCTAATATGATAACGATCAATTTTAATTATAAACACCAAGCAGCTTATTTTAGCTATCTAAAAATAATCAGTTATGCAACTATACTTAAGCCATGCTGTGACAGTACAAGTACTGTCACTAAGAATGGCAGGGAGGGATGAATGAGAGGAAACATTTATAGAAAGGAAAAACACCAACTGATTTAGCTATGAAATATAATACGCTGTGTTAGCTTTGCATATCAACTCATTATGTCTTAGTAGAGCAGCTCCCACTGGTGCAGACACACAAAGACTCTAAATGTGGAAGGTCCCTTTTAACATTGGCAGGCCTGAGCAGACAAAATAGAGAGGCTGCCCCAATTCTCCTTTACAAAAGCCCAGGATGGCTCAGCATCCTCTCAAAATGTGCTTCCTTCGGCCAAGCACAAAACCCAGTATATCCTTCTGGTCCCTTCACTGGCCATCTCAAAAAGGGAAGATGCAGCTTCCATTCCAAAGACGTCAGGATAGGAAGCAAAAAGGCTTTTAATTCTTGCATGTAAAATGGGTTGCTGTGAGCGTTCCAGGCTGTATAGCCATGTTCCGGAAGCACTCTCTCCTAACATTTTGCTATATCTATGGCAGGCATCCTCAGAGGTTGTGGGGTCTGTTGGACACTAAGAAAAATGGGGTTTATATATCTGTGGAATGTCCAGGGTGGGAGAAAGAACTCTTCTCTGTTCTCCCACCCTGGATATTCCACAGATATATGGATGCCTGCCATAGATGCAGGCGAAATGTCAGGAAAGAGTGCTTCTGGAACATGGCCATACAGCCCAGAAAACTCACAGCAAAAAATGGGGTTTATATATCTGTGGAATATCCAGGGTGGGAGAAAGAACTCTTGTCTGTTCTTCCACCCTGGATATTCCACAGATATATGGATGCCTGCCATAGATGCAGGCGAAATGTCAGGAAAGAGTGCTTCTGGAACATGGCCATACATCCCAGAAAACTCACAGCAACCCAGTGATTCCAGCCATGAAAGCCTTCGACAATACTTTGCATGTACATTTATAACAATTAAGTCCTTAGAAAGCAACTGGGAGAAAGGAAAGAACAACTGTGTTCTATTATTTTGCCTGGAACAGGAGCCATGACTAGACAACCTTTTAAAAAACCTATGTGGCTATGTTCTAGAGCAGAGGTCCTCAAACTAAGGCCCAGGGGCCGGATATGGCCCTCCAAGGTCATTTGCCCGGCCCTCGCTCAGGGTCAACCTAAGTCTGAAACAATTTGAAAACACACAAGAACAACAACAACAGGCATGGGACCAGGCATTTGGGTAATCTGGCAGATCAAAAAGGTAATGATGACTAGAGTTGGAAAGGACTATGGTAATGCTAAATGGATGACAGATTTTAGAACTCGATGAACGTGGTCTATAGAGCAGTTTTAGTTGATTTTGTATTAATTGTATGTTTTTAACTATTGTGTTATTGTTATTGCATTTTATTGTAATTGTTGGCATCGAATTGTGCCGGATGTAAGCCGCCCTGAGTCCCAGGGGGTGAGAAGGGGGGGTAGAAATGTCCGAAATAAAAAATCCTATCTCATCAGCCAAAAGCAGGCTCACTTCCCAATGAAATACTAATAAGTTTATATTTGTTAAAATTGTTCTTCATTTTAATTATTGTATTGTTTTAAGTGGGTTTTTTGCACTATAAATAAGATATGTGCAATGTGAATTCATTCATGTTATTTTCAAATTATAATCCGAAACAGTTTGAGGGACTGTGACCTGGCCCTCTGTTTACAAAGTTTAAGGACCCCTGTTCTACAGGCATTCTCTCCTGACGTTTCGCCTGCATCTATGGCAGGCATCCTCAGAGGTTGTGAGGACAGTAATTACTATATAACGTTACTGTGTAGTGAACTGCTTTTTCTGTCGATATGTTGTAAAACATGATGTTTTGGTGCTTAATTTGTAAATTCATAACGTAATTTGACATTTAATAGGCTTTTCCTTAATCCCTCCTTATTATCCAACCTTTTCACGTATCCAATGTACTGCCGGCCCGTTTATGTTGGATGAGCGAGACTCTACTGTATCATATTGAATAGTTAATCGCACAGATGTTTCGAGACCGGAAGCCTCAAGCAGTTTGATTCTTACCCTTCTTTACTCCCATCAGCTAATAAACCATCAGGGATTTCCACAAAAAGACTCTGATTGGACAGCACTGCATCCCAGGTGGAGATCTTTACTTCCGTCACTTTGTACTGGAAGTGGACGATGTGTGGCTTCCCATCGTGCACTGGAAGATCTTGGTTAACAGTGAGCTTCTCATCCTTTGCGTGTTACAGGAAGAAAGAAAAACAGCCATTAAAATATGGGAAGAGCCAGTAAGCATGAACATGTCAAGTCACTCTTCATCATTGTTACAGGGACTGACATTTACTGATGCGTTAATTAAGCTCATGCCAGCAATGTTTCCTTCAATGAGAAAGTTTAGATACAGTAATGTACTATGTTACACATATTGCATGCATAGGTTCTCCTAGAACAGTGTTTCTCAACCTGGGGGTCGGGACCCCTGGGGGGGTTGCGAGGGGGTGTCAGAGGGGTCACCAAAGACCATCAGAAAAAACAGTATTTTTTGTTGATCATGGAGGTTCTGTGTGGGGAGTTTGGCCCAATTCAATCGTTGGTAGTGTTCAGAATGCTCTTTGATTGTAGGTGGACTATAAATCCCAGCTACAACTCCCAAATGTCAAGGTCTATTTTCCCCAAACTCCATCAGTGTTCACATTTGGGCATATTGAGAATTCATGCCAAGTTTGGTCCAGATCCATCATTGTTTGAGTCACGCAGTGCTCTCTGGATGTAGATGAACTACAACTCCAAAACTCAAGGTCAGTGCACACCAGACCCTTTCAGTATTTTCTGTTGGTCATGAGAGTTCTGTGTGCCAAGTTTGACTCAATTCCATTGCTGGTAGAGTTTAGAATGCTCTTTGATTGTAGGTGGACTATAAATCCCAGCAATTACAACTCCCAAATGACAAAATCAGTCCCGCTCCAACCCCACCAGTATTAAAATTTGGGCGTATTGGATATTTGTGCCAAATTTGGTCCAGTGAATGAAAATATCTGCATATCAGATATTTACATTACAATTCATAACAGTAGCAAAATGACAGTTATGAATTAGCAACAAAAATAATTTTATGGTTGGGGGGTCACCATAATACGAGGAAGTGTATTAAGGGGTTGTGGCATTAGGAAGGTTGAGAACCATTGTCCTAGAAGCAGTGGGTAACTAATGTGCAAGAGCATATTACTCATGCACCACAGATATGGAGAATAGTTCACCCTCAAATCAAAAGTTCTGCCTTCTGAGCTATATCCAGTTAAGATATCCAAAATAATTCTGAAAATTATATTTTGGAAGATGTCCTATAGTCTACTGAAGGAGTGGGGAACCTCTGGCCCTCTTCAATTCTCATAAATCTCAACCAGCAAGTTCAATGTTAATAATAATAATAATAAACAACTTTATTTATACCCCGCCACCATCTCCCAATTGGGGACTCGGAGCGGCTTACATGGAGCCAAGCCCGGACAACATATTACAGCAATAAAATCAGAACATAAACAACAACAACATCATCAAAGTACATTAATTTTTTTTAAAAGTCTTAAAGTAACATTCTAATAAAACGATAACGATAACAATGGGTGGGCCACATGTACAAGATAAAACAATTTAAAAACTGTGATGAGATAAATAGGAGCAAGACATTTACGGGGATTTATGAGGTTGAACTTCACATTTGGGGGGCGCGAACTCCAGTAACAGAAAAGCGCTGAGGGGTGCAAAATGTCATGGTGTACACCTGCTCACCAAAGGCGCAGTGGAAGAGCCAGGTTTTAAGGTCCTTTTTAAATGTTTCTAGTGAAGGGGCTTTCCTGATCTCTCCAGGCAAAGAGTTCCAAAGGGTTTGTGGGTGTTACCATTCAAAGCATTTTGCAAGTCATAGGCTCTCAAACCCCTTATGCCTTAAATCAGAGTTTGGCAAATAGTGACCCTTTAAAAATGTTTGCACTACAACTCCCAGGAGTCCAAGCCAACATAGCCAATGCTGAGAGATAAACATCTGAAAGGCCATACAGTACTTCATTCGCTGTGGACCCTTGTGCCAGCTGAACTGTTGACCTGAAGGTCAGCGGTTCAAATCTGCGAAACGGGGTGAGCTCCCGTCTTTCAGCTCCAGCTTCTCATGCAGGGACATGAGAGAAGCCTTCCACAGGATGGTTACACATCCGAGCCTTCCCTGGGCAACATCCCTGCAGATGGCCAATTCTCTCACACCAGTTTCTCAAGTCGCTTCTGACACAATAAAAAAAAACTCTCTTCTCTAAATCAAAGCTATTTTCTCAGGAAAAAATTACAAGCTTTACACATAGAGCATTGCACAAGGAATGATTTAAATACAAGTATGAGCATGTTACCCATACCAGTTACCTCATGCATTCTGGGCAAAAAGAAGGAGCGCCGATGCCCAGCTTTTCTAGGTTCTCATTTGCAGCACTGGAAGTAATCCTTTTGCCTCTTTTCCTGGCCATAAAGTCTTTAGAACCTTGTCCTGCAATTCTTTATGCCCGTTTGCAAGTGTTATGAAACAAGAACTCTGGGGAGAAGGGTGGCTGTGTGGTTATTTAGAGCAATCCAGATGGAGAAATGGAACAGGACCTTGTTTCCTCTATTATAACCGCTCCAAATTAGTACCACTAACTTGGGGCAGAGTGGCATTTTGCTCCGATTCCTACTTCGCTGTACTTTTTAAAAAGCCATCACAATAACACTGAAGAGTTTAAGAAAGGGTGTTGTGGGTTCTCATGATAAAAACTAAGGAATAGTAGAGATAATATGCTTGATTTATACAATATAAAAATGATAGAATACCATTATGTTCATTGAAACATTCTTATTTTGGACCGTAAGCATAGCCTTTAAAAATAGGTCTTGTTTAATAACATTCAGAGGACATCAACATCCCTATGAGTGGGAAGACCACCCCTTGTAATTTAAATCGATGGAGATAGAATTGGACTCACCTTATATATCAAAGCTGAGAGAGAAGGATCCCTGCCAACCCCTCGCCCACCGGGGATCTTCGACAGTGGGTGAGGGGCATCAGGAGCACCACAGAGGCCCTGGGACAATGTGCCTGCAGCACTGTAGTTGGGGGCAGTTACTCAAAGGCAAAATACTACTGGAAGAAGAAGAAGAAACAGCAGACGGTTAGGTTTTGAACGCTTTCCAGGTTTCAGCTCAATAATCAAGGAAGTGCAACAGTCCTCTGTTATAACCTGGCAGGAACACACTTGGGTAGATCACGGTCAGGTAAAAGGAAGAAGAGAATCCTAGTGTTGAAGGAAGTCCACAAAGCTAATTTTCTACTGGCAAGAATCCCAGATAACCAAGAAGATATAATCAAATGTGTTTTTCCACAAACAACTAAAATATTGGGACAACATCTGGAAGAATGTGCGCTATTCTAATAATATAATATAATATATTGTATATACATATAATATTTATAATATTATAATGTAATGCAATGCAATATAATAATAATATGATATTATAATTATATATTTATGTTACATGTAATATTACTAATAATATTACGATATAGTGGTATGGTGCAATATAGCAATGTTTAATGCTGATATTGTACTATGCTAATCTATATAAATAAAAATGTAATGTTCGTTTGTGGAATTAACAGAACTCAAAAACCACTGGGCAAATTGACACCAAATTTGGACACAAGACACCTAACAACCCAATGTATGCCCTTCACTCAAAAAAATGATTTTGTCATTTGGGAGTTATTATGATTATTATTATTAAACTTTATTTGTACCCCGCTAGCATCTCCTGAAGGACTCGATGCGGCTTACACAGGCCGAGGCCACAACACACAATATAACAGTACAATCTAAGCAAATCAAACAATTAAAACAAAATAAAGCAAAATGAACAACAGGCAATAAACAATACACTAAAGCACAATAGAACTGGGCCAGGCCAGAGTAATGGGTACAAGATTAAAAGTGCTGATGTGACAGGAGGTGTATATGAGGCTTCTAGGGCAAGTGCGGTGTGCGATGTGCGGCAATCATTGGTCCTAGTAAAGTGCTTATGGGACTTGGTAGTGGAGATTTCCTAATCTGGGAAGGCGCATCGGAATAGCCAGGTCTTCAGGTTCTTTCTGAAGACTGCCAATGTAGGGGCCTGTCTAAGATCTTTGGGGAGGGTGTTCCAGAGTAGGGGGGCCACCACGGAAAAGGCCCTGTCCCGCGTCCCCACCAAGCGCGCTTGCGACGCAGGTGGGATCACGAGCAGGGCCTCTCCAGATGACCGAACTGAACGCGTGGGTTCGTAGATGGAAATGCGGTCACGCAGGTAGGCTGGTCCCAAACCGTTCAGGGCTTTGTAGGTAAGCATCTGCACCTTAAATTGGGCTCGGAATATAAACGGCAGCCAGTGGAGCTCCTTGAACAGGAGGGTTGACCTCTCTCTGTAAGGGGCCCCAGTTAGCATCCTGGCTGCTGATCGTTGGACCAGTTGGAACTTCCGAGCCGTCTTCAAGGGCAGCCCCACGTTGCAGTTGCTGGGATTTATAGTTTACTCACAATCAAAGAGCATTCTGAACCCCACCAACGATGGAATTGAATCAAATTTCGCAGTTCTCCCATGACCAACAGAAAGTACTGTAAAGGTTTGGTGGGCAGTGTCCTTTGGTTTTGGAGTTGTAGTTCACCTACATCCAGAGAGTACTGTGGACTCAAACAATGATGGATCTGGACCAAACTATACACGAATATTCAATATGTCCAAATGTGAACACTGATGGAGTTTGGGGAAAATAGAATCTTGACATTTGGGAGTTGTAGTTGCTGGGATTTATAGCTCACCTACAATCACAGAGCATTCTGAACCCCACCAACGATAGAATTGGGCCAAACCTCCCACACAGAACCCTCATGACCACCAGAGTGGGCCACAGCAACGCGTGGCAGGGGATGGCTAGTAATATAATATATTGTATGTAATATATACCTTGTAAGCCACTCTGGGTCCCCTTTGGGGTGAGAAGGGCGGCATATAAATGTCGTAAATAAATAAATAAATAAATAAATAATAAAGAAGTAAAGTTTACAGTACCCTAAAAGGGGCAGGCAAATGCTGGTACACTAAATATCATACTATACAGAAAGCATGAAATTGTTTTTATTATATTATGTAGTGATATGTTTTAATGCTGCTAAATGTTTATACTGTTTTATATATACTGTTTTATATATGACAGGCATCGAATTTGTGCCTCTGTTTGTAAGCCGCCCTGAGTCCCCCCTCGGGGGTGAGAAGGGCGGGGTATAAGTAACTGCAATAAATAAATAAATAAATAAGAAACCATGAAAATGAACAAAATCTGGCTACCAATATTTTTTTAAAAAACTAAAATTGTAACAGTAAATAAACAACAACACTCAAAAACGGGAATTCCTGACAAGAAACAACCGAAGCCAACTACTTACTACCCAACAAAGGATTCCCCCAAGCAGTAGAAAGCCAGACCTTGAAAACTGCAAGGCCATTAAATCAAGGTGGCCAATTGCTGCATTCACACCTACCTCAAACAGACAAGATTTCTTTCTCCCACCCTGGACATTCCATAGATATGTAAACCCAATTTTCCTAGTTTCCAACAGACCTCACAACCTTTGAGGATGCCTGCTGTAGATGCAAGCAAAAGGTCAGAAGAGAATGCTTCTGGAACATGGCCAGAAAACACACAACAACCCAATCATAATACAATATTGTAATGCATGGGTAGCACAAGCAAGCTTATCTGGCTTTAATGTAGCTCCTTCTCACAGGAAATATAAGGAAAATGGGATGGGAGATGTAGGACACTGATTTCCTGGACTTTAGGTGTTATTCCTGGGTCAAGAATTGCTTGAAACCCCTAATAGTTACTCTAAGAGGTGGCTGTGCAAATGAACAGACAATTGATTCAACAAGAAGCACGTTGAAGGAGCTCTGCATACTTAAAAATACATAACCTTATAGCAGAAAAATCAAGAGAATAAGAGTTGCTATTGTGAAGAGGTTGTTTTTACGCAATACACACTAGGTTCTTTGTTGGATTAACTTGTATTTGGACTCTTCTACAGGCTTTTAAAAGCGTTGCTTCCTCCAGCATCTGATGTGGTTCTGAAGGTTCTCAGAATCCAAGTTCAACCGCTCATTTCCAGTTTTGACATGGCCAATTTGCAGAACATATGCTTATAAATATAAAAGTCAATCCAAACTAATTACATATAGGATTCCGTGTGGTCTGTCACATTCAAAGTACCATATATACTCGAGTATAAGCTGACCCGAACATAAGCCAAGGCACTTAATTTTACCACAAAAATCTCGGAAAACAGATTAACTCAAGTATAGGCCGAGGATGGGAAATGCAGCAGACACTGGTAAATTTCAAAATAAAAATAGATACCAATAAAATTATATTAATTGAGGCATAAGGAGGTTAAATGTTATTGAATATTTACATAAAACTGTAATTTTTACATAAAACTTGCATACCCTTCCAATAAAAATAAAGAGTAAAATAATAAATGTAATAATAACAATAATAAACTAAAATAATGGAATTGAACCAAACGTGGCATGCAGGACTCCCTTAACCAACAGAAAACACTAGAAGGGTGTGATGGGCATTGACCTTGAGTTTTGGAGTTGTCGTTCACCTACATCCAGAGAGCACTGTTCTTTCAAACTATGTTGGATATGAACCAAACTTGGCACAAATACTCAATATACCCAAATGCAAACACTGATGGGAGTTTTGGGGAAATAGACCTTGACATTTGGAGGTTGTAGTTGCTGGCACTTATAGTTCATCTACACTCAAAGAACATTTTGAACTCCAGCAATGATAGAATTGGGCCAAATTTTCTACACAGAATCTCCAAGACCAACAGAAAATACTGTGTTTTCTGATATTTGGTCACCCCTCTGACACCGCCATGCGACCCCAAGGTTGAGAAACACTGACCTAGGTGCAAAAGCTAGGACTGATAACCAACCAAAGTATTAAAATGGTAAAACAACTACCAGTCTGTAACTATGCAAAATTCATTTTTTAAAACAGTGATATTTTGCTATCCTGAACACAATGTTTTTTTACAACAAGTCTGTTTTTAGAAACAAATCTGAAACTAGCTTGGTCTTCCACTTTGAAAAGAGTGACATATGCAAAGCTGATGTTCATAAACACTGCACGGCATGTTAAGAGGATCACTATAACCCACACCCCTTGTGCTGACCTGATTTTTAGGCCACTGGATGGAATTACTTCACTGTTTATGTAACGGTAAAGGCCTTGAATGGATTTTCAGAACTTCTTGATGAATGTCTTACTTGCATGCACTCATATAGACAGACTTAACCATTAATCAAAGCCCTGGATATTCTGTGTTAAGCTAAATAATTTTAAGATTGGAAATTTTTTTTCCACTGAAAACTCAGTTGCTGCTTACAGCTCAAACTAAGCTAAGAACTCCCTCCCTGTAACATCTATAAACAAAAGGCCTTCCTGTTTGGCAAACTTCTGATACTTTTAAAAACACATATTGCTAGCGTAAGGGACAATTTTAAGCATTTAGGAGATGACAAAAAAATAACTAACCAGTCTGACATAAGAAATTAATTTTATTTAGAAGAAAAATGAATTAATTAATTTCTGAAAAGGCAAAATTGAATATTTGAAAAAAAATTAAAAGGAATTTTAATAAGCAAACGTGCACTTTTAGGGAATCTACGTGGTGTAAGAAGTATACAGTTAAAGCGGCAGTTTAGGTACTATAGCTTAGAGCAGTGGTTCCCAGTCTTTTTCCTTTTTCTTTCTTTCTTTTTTTTTGACCAGGGACCACTTGAATAGGGACCACTTTGACCGGTGACCACTCTCCTGTCAGTTGCATCGGCAGCACAGCAAGGTAGGAACAGATCAATCACAGCCACCTTAGGCTATAAACCACTTTATTTTACAACTATATACATTAGAAGCTACTTAACACTCAGCACATCATAAACTTGCTCCTTTACCGTCCGATCGTAACATTGCGAACACACAAACCGTTATGAGTACTAGTCCACACCTCTTTCATTCCAGAGTCCATTTGTTCTATACACTTTATTTATTACCTCTCTAGGAATGCTGTTCCCTCCATGGTTCAGTTAACTCTTTCCACGCAGGAATATATTACACTCGGCACATAGCTACTGCATTTTAAACATACTTTGAAATCTCCATTATAAATTGCAAACGGCTTCAACATCTCCTTTATCAGTACCAAAAGGGTTAAGTATCAGTTTTTGGTCAACTTTAGATTCAGTTTGGTTATTTGGGGTGCTGATTCAGAAAATTGCATTGGATAGACCACATCAGCTCTAGTTTCTGATACAGAACATATGCAATCCAGTAGTCACCATCTGCTCGCCCACAGAAAACCATATTTAATAATCGAGAGCACATGTGGTCTTAGTAATTTTTTGTGGGTAGTCAGCTTCTCGCCTCCTGACATCCTTGTTGCCTTGGCACTATAAGAGGGTTTCACGAGACCAGTCACTCTCATTGCCGTGTGGTTTCAAGAAAATAGTGTAGTAATGGTGAGGCCGCAGACCATATTTTCGTTCTTGCAGACCACAGGTTGGGAACCACTGGCTTAGAGGATGGCTATGAAAAGCTGGTGAGAAACCTGTATGAACACATGTCAGAACACGGATTTCAAATTCCTACACTGTTATGAAGCTTATTTAATGACCCTATATATAATAAGTTTCTCCATAAAGTAGTTGCATAAGAATTATATATGCTCTGTAAAGTGAATTGTAAAATTTGTTCCTAGTACCTCCTCTTTAAATGAAACTTTCCTTTGAAATCTGACTTTGAAGTGAGCGTTCTCTCTGCAAACCCCATTATTTCAACAGAAACCAATCATTCAAAGTTTCCCCTGACATCATAAAGGGAAAGTAAACAACATACATTATTATTTCCCTGTCAGGTGAGAGTTGTTTTGCCATTTTTCCCCATGTGAGTTATAGGACACATTCATCACAGCTCAGAAAATGGTTGGGAGCACCATTGTTCAACCTGAGTGAGGGCCAGCTTGTGGTACATATGAAGGATGGGTGGACCAAGCCAAATACTGGTCAGAAAAGAATAACCAACCATTCAGCAAGGAATTGTTTGTCAGAGCCAGCTTTCATCATTTTAGCACAAAAGTCTGAACATATTTTGAGAAATCATGTGCATCAGCTACCAAGTTTGTATAGTTATCAGTGTTTGGAGCATTCCTTCTGTACAATAATAAATATTATCTTCAATCATAATATTTGTAAATAACTCCAGGAGCATTACTCTCTTTGGACACTCTTAGTAGATTATTCTGTACTAGTTGGGGGGATATCTCCTAATATTTTAACAACTGCAACAATTGCTCCTTCCACTTAAAAGAGGCTGCAGGGATGAAGAAAGCCCAAGGGAAAAAGGAGTGTCTTTTACTTGGAAAAGTTGTGTGCTTAGCTTTGATTCCAAAAACAGACAAGGTTTGAGCCATGTGCTGAGAGAAAAGGCACCTTGTTCCTTAATTCTGTTATGTCTACCTCTACCATGTTTTGGCCCATCACTTGTTTTTGAGTCATGTTTTTGCACATGATCCAATTTTCGAGTCAGGATTTTTCACACAAATCCCAACATGCACGCCCCATCCACTCAAGAGTCTTGCAAAAGAAATTTCCTGGAAGATCCTAGATGCTTGAAGCTTGTCCGCTGAGCTTTGCCAACACAGGAAACACTAAGAAAAACAAAGTCCTCCAGAAGCTATGACATTTGTACATGGAAAGCCTATACCTATGGTATTTCCTGAGAAGGAAGCTCTGAAGAAATTATTCACTATCCACCATTTAATGCCCAAGATCTTACAGGTTTGCTATGCTTGAATGTGTATTCAATGCAGGCATCAAGTCCAATCAAATATGCATTTGGACATATTAATATAGATACCTTGTGCAAATTTATCTCTCCTTCTCACTTTCCTTTGTATGTATGCTTTAAGAGCTCAATAAAATTGGGAAGTAACCCCTATATTGATGCCTAAGATCAAAACATGCATAGAATTACAGACCTACTCTTGTTTGCTAACTCTGGATTTGCTGCTTTGTAAACAAACTAGGAGTGGGTCCAAAAAACACCTGATGCTTTAATGAAAGTCCGGTGAGGTTCTGATTAGTCTCTTGGAGGAGAAACTACAGGGAAGCTTCGAATTCGAGCTAAGCGTAAACAGATATTAAAAACCACACGAGAACTATGCAAAGGGATATCAATTAACACAGCCATGCTTTCCAATACGTATCCGGGGGCAGAGGTGTGTTAAAATAACTCTGTCTCTTTCAAAACATAGGAGGGGGGGGGGGGGTATTCCAAGCTGACAAAAAAGTTGCAGAAATAAGACACCAATGTGAGAAGCGAGAAGCCCTTTAGCAACATGGATCTCTAGTGCTTTTGGAAATCACTAGAAAGCTTGCTGCCCCTTTCCCCCTTTCCTTTGCGCCTATGGTTTGGAAAACCTATAAAATGTCAATTTAAAAAAGGAATTAAACCTTAATTTCACAGAATTTACTCCCAATGTGCATACAATTGTAGGCTTACTCTTGTTTGCTACTTCGTATTTGTTTCTTTGTAAACAAAACTGGTTTCCTATTGTTCTTGGAGCAGACTTGTTTGTCCCCTTTCCCTCTTCCTTTGCATTTATGTTTTGAAAAACATATAAAATATATTTTAAAGGGGAAGTAAACCCTCAAGATCCCATAAGATTTAATCCCAATGTGCACAGAATTATGGGCTGAATTTGATTGTAAGTCTGAGGGGGGTCGGAGACTATTCTTTTTTTTTTTAACTTCTAAAGAACTAGGCTGGTACTAGGGATGGTACTATATACATAAATTATGATAACAATAATAATATTGACAACAAATATAAACACATCTGGAGGGTGTATGTGTGGACATGTAGATTCCCACCCCCTTCTCTATTATTGTGTCCAAATGACTAATAGTTATAACAGGGATGAGACAAGGGGAAGTGAGAGAAATTATCCCTTGGAAAAGAAATAACTGTTGTTTGTTTTGCTGTCTGTTCAGAAGATTTCACCTAACTTTCTGTCCCTGTGATAATTGAATTTTGGACATTTTGGACTCATTGAGGGACTCAGCCCGGTTTCCAGCCATAAAAAACATATACACTCATTAAAATATCATATATCACAATTACAAAAACAACTTTAAAAACACTATATTATAAAACTACAGTGGTCAGTCATCCTATTAAGATGGATCTACAGCAACTTCCATCCAGGGTCCTATGGTGTTGTCTCATTCATCGAAGGCCTGACTCCACAGCCACGTCTTCACTCGTTTCCTAAATAACTCTTTCAGGAGTTATTTCCCTTTCCAAGGGATAATTTCTCTCACTTCCAGTTGTCTCATCCCTATTATAACTATTAATTGTTTGTAAGTTAGATATTTGTAATTCAGGGATTGCCTATAGTTACAAAATAAAAATAAGAGTGGGTTGGATACAATCCAAAGCTAGCTCTTTCTCTATACACACACTCATACATATATAACACATAAGGCTGGAGCTACACTTAACCATGTACCGATTCCAATTTAACTCTAGATTTTGTTTGGTTATTTGGGATGGTGGTTCAGAAAACAGCATTGGATGGACCACATTAGCACTAGTTTCTGATACAGAACATATGCCATCCAGTAGCTGCCATCTGCTCGTCCACAGAAAACCATATTTAATAATTTAGAGCTGATGTGATCTATCCAAGGGGGTGGGGCTGGTCAGCAAACAGGGAAGGAGTGGAAATAAAATAAAGAGGAAGGAGGCTTGCGGACCAGATTTTCATCTTCACAGCCCACTGGTTAAGAACCACTGCTTTAGAAGAAAAGTAAAAACCTGGCTCTGGGATCAGGCATTTGAAGAATAGAGCAGTGCAATAATAGACTGGAATATTTGCAATGGTTACGGAACAGACTTGGATTATGATTTTTGGATGGCACGATTTAAATGTTTAATATGTATTTTAATTCCATTGATTTTAGGCTTAATGCTTGTATATGTTCCAAGGCATAGAATAATTGTTATATGTAAGAGCCCCCGGTGGCGCAGTGGGTTAAAGCACTGAGCTGCTGAGCTTGTTGATCGAAAGGTCGCAGGTTCGATTCCGGGGAGCGGCGTGAGCTTCCGCTGTCAGCCCTAGCTTCTGCCAACCTAGCAGTTCGAAAACATGTAAATGTGAGTAGATCAATAGGTACCGCTCTGGCGGGAAGGTAACGGCGCTCCATTCAGTCATGCCGGCCACATGACCTTGGAGGTGTCTACGGACAACGCCGGCTCTTCGGCTTAGAAATGGAGATGAGCACCACACCCCAGAGTCAGACATGACTGGACTTAATGTCAGGGGACTACCTTTACCTTTACCTAAGCTGCCTTGAGTCCCTTTTGGGGTAGAGAAAGGTGGGGTATAAATAAGGTAAATAGATATATTATTAAACCACAATATACATAATACACTACAAGTACATTTTACTATTAGTATTATATAATATTTTATACTGTATCATAACTTGTAGTTCAGCGTTTCTCAACCTGGGTGTTGGGACCCCTAGGGGGGTCGTCAGAGGGGTCAACAAAGACCATCAGAAAACAGTATTTTCTGTTGGCCATGGGGGTTCTGTGTTGGAAGTTTGGCCCAATCCTATTGCTGGTGGAGTTCAGAATGCTCTTTGATTGTAGATGAACTATGAATCCCAGTAACTACAATCCCCAAATGTCATGGTCTATTTCCCCCAAACTCCACCTGTGTTCATATTTGGGCATATGGAGTATTCGTGCCAAGTTTGGTCCAGATCCATCATTCTTTGAGTCCACAGTGCTCTCTGGATGTAGGTGAACCACAACTCCCAAGGTCAATGCCTACCAAACCCTTCTAGTGTTTTCTGTTGGTCATGGGAGTCCTGTGTGCCCAGTTTGGTTCAATTCCATCGTTGGTGGAGTTCATAATGAAGTAACAACGAAAATAATGTTATGGTTGGGGGTCACCACAACAGATGGAACTCTATTAAGGGGTTGTAGGCATTAGGAAGGTTGAGAGCAACTGTCCTAAGGGCTGATCAATAAAACTTGCTTATTTTTATTTATAATTTTATAGTATTTATAAAACTCTATAATATACTAGTTGTCCCCTGCCACGCACTGTGGCCCAGTCTGTGTATATGTGTATTGTGTGTATATATTTATATGTGTATGTTTGTGTATATATGTAGTTTTGAGCATGCATTGTCATTTTTTTGTTTTTTGTCTTTAAAATTTTCTTCTGTGTTTTTCAGTGTTTTTATGAGTAATAAAAACTGGGCACTTTGTTACATATATACATATGCATAACATAATACACAAAATTATAAAATGGCTAAAATAATAGGATGGGACTGGGCACCTTGTTACATATATATATATGCATAACATATAATATACTAAATTATAAAATGGCTAAAAATAATAGGATGGGATTGGGCACTTTGTTACATATATATATGCATAACATATAATATACAAAATTATAAAATGGTTAAAAAGCATAGGATGGGACTGGACACTTTGTTACATATATATATGCATAACATATAATATACAAAATTGTAAAATGGCTAAAAGTAATAGGATGGAACTGGGCACTTTGTTACATATATATAAGCATAACATATAATATACAAAATTATAAAATGGCTAAAAAGCATAGGATGGGACTGGGCACTTTGTTACATATATATATGCATAACATATAATATACTAAATTATAAAATGGCTAAAAGTAATAGGATGGGACTGGGCACTGTTCATATATATATATATGCATAACATATAATATACTAAATTATAAAATGGCTAAAAAGCATAGGATGGGACTGCGCACCTTGTTACATATATATATATGCATAACATAATATACAAAATTATAAAAAGGCTAAAAATAATAGGATGGGACTGGGCACTTTGTTACATATATAAGCATAACATATAATATACAAAATTATAAAATGGCTAAAAATAATAAGATGGGACTGGACACTTTGTTACATATATATATAAGCATAACATAAAATATACAAAATTATAAAATGGCTAAAAAAATAATAGGATGGGACTGGATACTCTGATATATATATATATATATATAGCCATTTTATAATTTTGTATATTATATGTTATGCATATATATATATATATATATGTAACAAAGTTACATATACATTATAAAATGGCTAAAAATAATAGGATGGGACTGGATACTCTGATATATATATATATATATACCCATTTTATAATTTTGTATATGTTATGCATATATGTGTGTGTGTGTGTGTAACAAAGTGTCTAGTCCCATCCTATTATTTTTAGCCTTTTTATAATTTTGTATATTATATGCTATGCTTATATATATATATGTGTGTGTGTGTGTAACAAAGTGTCTAGTCCCATCCTATTATTTTTTAGCCATTTTATAATTTTGTATATTGTATGTTATGCTTATATATATGTAACAAAGTGTCCAGTCCCATTCCTATTATTTTTTAGCCATTTTATAATATTTTTATATGTTATGCTTACATAATTCCTGCTCTACTATGGACAAGGACCTAAAGAAGGAGGAGAAACACACCCGCCACCCCTCCTTTGAGGCCCACAATCCCAATCCGCTCCTCTCTTGCCCCCCCTCCTCCTCCTCCTCCTCCTCCCCCCGCCCCTCCCGCTTTGTGTATCATCATCCGGGTCTTTCCAGGGCCGCTTCGCCAAGCGACCAGGCCTCAGGGGCGGCGGCAGGCCCGAGAGAGAAGCTAGGCCCGAGGCGGCGGCGGTGAGGGCCTGCCCGGCTCCGGCCTTACCTGTCCTGGGTGTTTATCATCCTCGGGGCTCGGCAGGACGGACGGGGGGTTCGGGAGGAGGCGCTCGCTCTCGGGCCTCACGGCAGCTCCTCCCTTCGCGAGCGCCCAGCGCGAACTGACGGCTCCTCTCACGCCAATAATAATAATACCACACGCGGCCCCGCCCACCTCCGCTAACTCATCTGCATAACCACGCCCCCCGTTACACCCCTCCTGCCGCCAAACAAAGGCTGGCAGGGGAAAGACGCCGTGACGTCGACTGCGCAGGCGCAAATAGGCTTGCTTTTTTTCTCCCCTCCAAGGGGCGGGGCTTTGAAGCAAAGGCTCTCAAGGCGGAAGCAGGAGTTGTGATGTCACGTGACACCACCAGCCAGAAGCACTTCTTATATATCAGAAGGTGAGAGATTTGTACCTTGGTCCATATATCAAATTGGGAATAATCTCACATGAGAACAACATATTTTAGGTCCGTCCAAGACCCAAAAATAAAACTAGTATTATAGAAAAAAAAAAGTAGGATATAAATTACTATTTGATACACAACAAGATCACAATGCTGGCAGGTCTGTGTGATGTATCAGCCAATAATGCATGCAGATCCAGGTAGGGTGGCCTTTTGCAGATGACAAATGGTAATTTCGTCAGCCCTGATTGTTTTTAAGTGCAGGCCAAGGTCTTGAGGCACTACACCCAGTGTGCCAGTCACCACTGGGACCACCTTGACTGGCTTGTGCCAGAGTCTTTGCAGTTTGATTACTATTATTATTATTATGTGAAACACAACATGATGAGTCCACAGTTGTTTCTCTGCAATCCTGCTGTCACCTGGGATTGTAATATCGACAAGCCATACTTTGTTTTTCAACACGATTGTGAGGCCAGGAGTATAATGCTCCAAAACTCTGTCAGACAGTGTAGTATCTAGATCAGGGGTCCTCAAACTAAGGCCCGGGGGCTGGATATGGCTCTCCAAGGTCATTTACCTGGCCCTCACTCAGGGTCAACCTAAGTCTGAAACTACTTGAAAGCACACAACCACAACAACAATCCTATCTCATCAGCCAAAAGCAGGCCCACACTTCCCACTGAGATACTAATAAGTTTATATTTGTTAAAATTGTAGTTTATTTTAATTATTGTATTTTTAAGTGTTTTTTGCACTACAGATAAGATATGTTCAATGAGCATAGGAATTTATTCATGGTTTTTTTTTCCAAATTATAATCCGGCCCTCCAACAGTTTGAGGGACTGTGACCTGGCCCTCTGTTTAAAACGTTTGAGGATCCCTGTTCTAGATCTCGGGAAGTAGTGCTACCCCTCTATTCCGCTTTGGTTAGATCACACCTGGAATATTGTGTCCAATTCTGGGCACCACAATTCAAGAGAGATATTGACAAGCTGGAATATGTCCAGAGGAGGGCAACTAAAATGATCAAGGGTCTGGAGAACAAGCCCTATGAAGAGCAGCTTAAAGAGCTGGGCATGTTTAGCCTGAAGAAGAGAAGGCTGAGAGGAGACATGATAGCCATGTATAAATATGTGAGAGGAAGCCACAGGGAGGAGGGAGCAAGCTTGTTTTCTGCTGCCCTGGAGACTAGGACACGGAACAATGGCTTCAAACTACAAGAAAGGAGATTCCATCTGAACATGAGGAAGAACTTCCTGACTGTGAGAGGCGTTCAGCAGTGGAACTCTCTGCCCCAGAGTGTGGTTGAGGCTCCTTATTTGGAAGCTTTTAAACAGAGGCTGGATGGCCATCTATCAGGGGTGATTTGAATGCAATATTCCTGCTTCTTGGCAGAATGGGGTTGGACTGGATGGCTCATGAAGTCTCTTCCAACTCTTTGGTTCTACGATTCTATGTCTCAATCCCAGGCAACAGCAGGATTGAGGAGAAAGAACTGGAAAAGCTGACATGATACGAGGATTTAAAGATCAAACTGCAAAGACTCTGGCACAAACCAGTCAAGGTGGTCCCAGTGGTGATGGGCACACTGGGCGCAGTGCCTAAAGACCTTGGCCTGCACTTAAAAACAATTGGCGCTGACAAAATTACCATCTGTCAGCTGCAGAAGGCCACCTTACTAGGATCTGCACGCATAATTCGCCGATACATCACACAGTCCTAGACACTTGGGAAGTGTCCAACGTGTGATCCAATACAACAGCTAGCAGAGAGATCTTGTCTGCTGTGGACTCATCATGTTGTGTTTCTAATTATTATTATTATTATTATTATTATTTAGTCCTCATTACTTCCAAGCCATTGCTTCCTTATTTTGTAGGAAGTTTAAATCAAAATCAAGGGTTCAAACCCTTCTACACTGCCATATAAAATCTAGATTGTCTGCTTTGAACTGGATTATATGGCAGTATAGACTCAGACAATCCAGTTCAAAGCAAATAATGTGGGTTATCTGCTTTGATAATCCAGATTATATGGCAGTGTAGAAGGGGCCAAAGCGTCCCAGTTCAAAAGCCAGCCTATCACTGTCATTTCTTGTGTCCTGCCCCCACTTTGTCATTTAACGTTCCTCTTTGGAGCAGAACTCTATTTATATGGCTCAGGAAAAACAAATTTGTCCTTTCCCACAGAAGCCGGTCTTCTGGCTGATTGTTGTTGGAGGAAGTTGGAATGTGCTATATATTATTTTTAGGATTCGCATGGGAAAGGAAGCTTTCACCCTTTAGTTTCCAGTCCCAGCGATGTAAGAAAAAGGATCAAGGGAGAAAAAACAAGAATATAAGGGATGGATGGACACGGAGGGGAAAATTCAGTATCTTCAGAAATGTTTTCAGTGCCCAAAATATATGTATTCTCCCATAGAACAATTTGTTTCTATATCATGCACTCAAGAGACAATAATGAAGTAGAAAATAACATATTAGGTTTACTCACAACGTCATGCATTCAGCATAACACAGGTACATAGCTTATCAGTCCAGTTTCGGATATATTTAAGATCATTTTTGTGTGCAGGTGGCACATGGCATCTTTCTTACCACAACGGGCATATGTTAGTCTGAGCAGTCCAAAGTCTAATGGAGTCTCATGGAGTCTGAGCAGTCCCAGAACTGATCATGCGGTCTGCAGCCCCTCCCACAACCTCACGAAACATAGAGTAAAGGGAAAGCTGCATATCAAAGCATACATATACAATACAGTAAGCAAACAATAATATACAAACAAATTACTAGTGGAGGCTTGAAGAAGGTTGCTGTTTTCGACACGCATCAGAGGAGAAGCAGGTGCAAATGTGATTGGAAACAAAATTAATTCAGTACCTTCTCCATTTGTAGCAACGTCATTCATGAAAGAAATATGCTCAGCCCTCTGTATCCACGGATTTAACAACCCAGGGCTTGAAAATCTATATGTATACACATAATAGAAGTGAGAATGTGTATGTGTATATGTGGCAGAGGTGTCCACTTAGACAGTTTACCATACCATTATAGAATAATAATAATGATAGAATCATAGAGTTAGAAGAGACCTCATGGGCATCCAGTCAAACCCCATTCTGCCAAGAAGCAAGAAAATCGCATTCAAAGCACCCCCAACAGATGGCCATCCAGCCTCTGTTTCAAAGCCTCAAAAGAAGGAGCATCCACCACACTCCGGGGCAGAGAGTTCCACTGCTGAACAGCTCTCACAGTCAGGAAGTTCTTCCTAATGTTCAGGTGAAATCTCCTTTCCTGTCATTTGAAGCCATTGCTCCACGTCCTATTCTCCAGGGTAACAGAAAACAAGCTTGCTCCTCCCCAACCTGTGACTTCCCCTCACATCTTTATGAAGCTGAACCCGGAACTCCCTGCCTTCAAACTGATCTGACCGGCAGCAGGGAGTTCCTCAGTTCTCCGTTGCCCTGCTTGGGCCAACCGCATGAACGTGGCCACAGCAGCAGCTGAAACTCAGAAGCCTTCTCATGTCTTCGCCTTTTCCCCTTCCTAACATTGTAACTAATCCCCCCAATAAAAAGTATCAATTAATTGTAACCTTTTCCCTCTCTCTGGTGTTACTTTGTGTCCTTTTACTGCCTCAGACCTTTCTTTCTATAAAACTTTCTTCTCCCAGGCTGCAGATGACTGCCGACCCTCCTGGGATGCGATTTTCGCGTCCCGGGAAGGCCGAAACTGCATTCCCTTAAACCGCGGATACGGAAACCCCCTCGGGCCCCCATATCTGTGAGTCAACGGATCGCTTCAAAAATGGTGTCATTCTTCTCCTGGGAGAATTCTAATGCCTATCTCGATTTCACTCCACTGCCCCCTCCACCCCGGGAATAACCTTTTTTGTCTCTGAAACCCCAACCTCGAGTCCAGCTGTTTTCCCAAAAACGTTGCCTCGTTGCTACCATTTTGTGGATGTCCAGGGAGCCTGCTGATCCTGGGAGACTGCTGGGATTGCCCCCTGCAACCCCCAAGATGTCGGCAGGCTGCCCTGGTCCTTGGTGTGGAGGGATCTGTAGTTCTCTCCGTGGATCTCAATCTTCAGCGTTGGCCATAGGGACTCTGTGGACACTAGGACACCTTTTCCCATTTGCCTTTTCTGGATTTTACAACTTTGATCAACTTTCCCAAACTTTTAAGAACTTTTGAAAACTTTCTGGAACTTCGTCCCCAAGCCCTGTGGACTCCTTTTTTTTCATGATTAAGGGACGATATGATTTCGTGCTTATGAACTTATTCTTTTGGTGGGTGGGATGGGTGTATATGGAATTCCTTTATGCTTCATTATCCCTTATGTATCTCCCCTAGACCTTGTGTATGTGTCTGTATATGAAATATGGGATGCCACCCTTTTGTGACCCCCAGCGTGACACCAGCCTTGGGTAGTTCATTTCCTAAGGCAAATTCCTATTGACTTGAGGTTTTCAACAAAGACTGATTGCATGACAATAACCAGGCTCTCCTTGAGTTTCGGAGCAGGACCGCTTGAGAAAGAGCCCCCTGGTGAACTGGTCATCTACCAACAAAGAGACATCCTGCCTTCAAGGGAGGCCAGGATGTCCCAGCGTTCCCCCCTATTGTCATTTCCTCTTGGACCGAGAAAATCCAGAAGATAACAAGATGATCCAGTATCTGAGACAAGGAAATGCTAGGGCTTGGCAATCGTGCCAGCCATATCTGCATATCTCAGCCTTTTGAAACAATACCCAGCCATCTTGAGGAATCTTTTTTTGATTAATCGCCGGCCATCGGGACAAATTGAGTCATTCTAATTCAGTCAAACTGTTAGAGGGCCAGATTATAATTTGAAAAATCATGAATGAATTCCTATGCACACTGCACATATCTTATTTGTAGTGCAAAAAAACACTTAAAACAATACAATAACGAAAATGAAGAACAATTTAAACAAATATAAACTTATTAGTATTTCAATGGAAGTATGGGCCTGCTTTGGGCTGATGACATAGGATTGTTGTTGTTGTGTGCTTTCAAGTCGTTTCAGACTTAGTTGGACCCAGAGCGAGGGCCGGGTACATGACCTGGAAGGGCCGTATCCGGCCCCCGAGCCTTAGTTTGAGGACTCCTGCTCTAAATTCTAGCTCAATATCATTTATACATTGCCATAATGCCTCCTCTCAGCCTTCTCTTCTGCAGGCTAAACATGCCTAGCTCTTTAAGCTGCTCCTCATAGGGCTTGTGGCAGGCATCCTCAGAGGTTGAGGGGTGTGTTGGAAACTAGGCAAGTGAGGTTTATATATCTGTGGAATGTCTGGGGTGGGAGTGTCCCCGCAGAAGTGAGACAATTACTGACAGAACTGTTCCCAATTGGATTGCAATTCAAAAAGTGGAGCCAAGGTGAAAGAAACCAGGGAAGGGAGAACTGAACACTCAGGCTCTCTTTGGCTGCAGCTGTGGAAGGAAAGCGCATTGGCCAATTGCCTGGAGGAGGAGGAGGAGGAGGAGGAGGAGGAAAGAGAGACCGTGCACACCACATTTCTGCCTTGGAGACGTTGTTCCAGTGCGTCTCTCCTCTTTTCTCTCCTTCTCCCAATGGTCTCCTGGCATCTCCCCAAAAGCTGCACTAACAGGAAGGGCAGCAGGCCGTGGGAACAGACCCGGCGAGAGGGCTCCCTGCAGCAGCCAAAGCCAGCTGCTTCCCCTGCCGCCCCCTTTCCCCCACGGCAATGTTGGTGCGGAAGTCAAAGACAATGTGCCAAGTCTGAGCCAAACACTCCGGGCAAGGAAGATCCACACCAGTGAGCCTTGCATGCTCCTCACCCTGCAAATGCACACAGCATGCATGGGCACGATAGCTTTCAATAACAACAACAATGCACACATTATTCGCTGATACCTTGGGAAGTGTCCGAAGTGTCATTCAATACAAAAGCCAACAGAGTGATCTTGTTTGCTATAAACTAACTCTTGTGTAGCTAATAATAATAATAATAATTATTATTATTATTATTATTATTATTATTATATTTTTGTATCAAAAGCATTGCATAAATTAGTATAAAAACTGATAAAAATAGAAGGAGCGCAGGTGGCTAAATATCTTTTGACCAAAAACAGGAACAGCAATATAACAACAACAACAACAACAACAACAACAGACTTTACCTACCCAGAAAATCAGGAGGCAGAGGGCTTCTGCAAGTGAAACAAATGTTAGAAGAAGAGGTCTCCCATTCATAGTATCACCATAAATCAAAACCATTTTGATGGCAATTACTGTATAACAGCAGATCCCAAGCTGTTTTCGACCAGGCCCCACTTTGACCAGGGCCCACTTTGACCAGGACCCACTTTGACCAGGACCCACTTTGACCAGGGCCCACTTTGACCAGGGCCCACTTTGACCAGGGCCCACTTTGACCAGGCCCCACTTTGACCGGGGCCCACTTTGAACGGGACCCACTTTGACCAGGGACCACTTTGACCAGGCCCCACTTTGACCAGGCCCCACTTTGACCAGGCCCCACTTTGACCAGGCCCCACTTTGACCAGGCCCCACTTTGACCAGGGCCCACTTTGACCAGGCCCCACTTTGACCAGGACCCACTTTGACCAGGCCCCACTTTGACCAGGCCCCACTTTGACCAGGACCCACTTTGACCAGGGCCCACTTTGACCAGGCCCCACTTTGACCAGGCCCCACTTTGACCAGGCCCCACTTTGACCAGGCCCCACTTTGACCAGGCCCCACTTTGACCAGGCCCCACTTTGACCAGGGCCCACTTTGACCAGGGCCCACTTTGACCAGGACCCACTTTGACCAGGACCCACTTTGACCAGGACCCACTTTGACCAGGACCCACTTTGACCAGGGCCCACTTTGACCAGGCCCCACTTTGACCAGGACTCACTTTGACCAGGGCCCACTTTGACCAGGACTCACTTTGACCAGGGCCTCCTTTGACCAGTGCCCACTTTGACCAGGACCTATTTAGACCAGGACTCCTTTGACCAGGGCCCACTTTGACCAGGCCCCACTTTGACCAAGACCCACTTTGACCAGGAACCACTTTGATAAGGACCCACTTTGACCAGGGCCCACTTTGACCAGGGACTACTTTGACCAGGGCCTACTTTGACCAGGGTCCACTTTGCCCGGGGCCCACTTTGACCAAGACCCACTTTGACCAACACACTTTGACCAGGGACCACTTTGACCAGGATCCACTTTGACCAGGCCCCACTTTGACCAGGCCCCACTTTGAACAGGATCATTTGACCAGGATCCACTTTGACCAGGGCCCACTTTGACCAGGGCCCACTTTGACCAGGGCCCCTTTGACCAGGCCCCACTTTGACCAGGCCCCACTTTGACCGGGGCCCACTTTGACCGGGACCCACTTTGACCAGGATTCACTTTGACCAGGATTCACTTTGACCAGGACCCACTTTGACCAGGCCCCACTTTGACCAGGCCCCATTCTCCAACATTAGTTGGAGTTGGTTAGCTCTGCAAAAAGAAGTGGAAATAAAATAAAATAAAATGGAAGGAGGTTTGCAGACTGGATTTTCGTTCTCGCAGCCCACAGGTTGAGAACCCACTGCTGTATAAGAATGTGGGCATGTAATGCTTGCAAATGGCCCATAGATGGCAGCATAGGCTTTGGCAGCAAAAAGCATACTCCAGTTTGCAGCTGTTCAATGGTACAAAAAGGTATAGTTTTGCAGAGTGGGTTTTCCGCCTTGATATTCTGGGTTATATGGCTGTGTGGAATGGCCCTGAAGACTGACAGGACTGAAGACTGACAGGTCGGGGGTTCGAATTCAGGGAGAGCACGGATGAGCTCCCTCTGTCAGCTCCAGCTCCCCATGCAAGGACATGAGGGTTATTATTATTATTGGACAAGGATCGTTAAACATCAAAATTTCCGGGCATCCCTTAGGCAATGTCCTTACAGACAGCCAATTCTCTCACACCAGAAGTGGCTTGCAGTTGACAGGTGGGAGGTTCAAATTCAGGGAGAGCGCGGATGAGCTCCCTTCGTCAGCTCCAGCTCCCCATGCGGGGACATGAGGGTTATTATTATTATTATTATATGACTTCCTCTCACATTTTGATCCGTGGGCCTCGGCATGTCTCCTCTCAGCCTACTCTTCTGCAGGCTAAGCATGCCCATCTCTTTAAGCCGCTCCTCATAAGGCTTGTTCTCCAGACTTTTGATCATTGTACTCGCCCTCTTTCTCTGGACCTCATCATGTCTCCTCTCAGCCTTCTCTTCCGCAGGCTAAGCATGCCCAACTCTTTAAGCCGCTCCTCATAGGGCTTATTTTCCAGACCCTTGATCCTTTGAGTCGCCCTCCTCTGGACACATTCCAGTGGTTGGAAGACTGTGTGCCACCTGGCCAGCTTTGTGCTCACTTGCTTCGCCTGGTACCCATAATAATGCCACCTAGCACCAGTGTTGAAGACTCTATTGTTGTCTTTCCAGGGCCTTCTCGGTGGTGGCCCCCTGCCTGTGGAATTCACTCCCCGGGGAAATTAGGTCATCTTCATCCCTCCTCTCATTTAGAAAGAAGTTAAAAAACATGGATGTGGGACCAGGCCTTTGGGTAACTATGTGGATAATGGCAATGATGACAATGGCTATGGATAATGGACTATGGAAAAGTTGGATGGAGTCTCCAACTGGTATTGGTTAATAGTTTTAATTGCACTGATTTAATGTTTTTAACTATCTATATAAATAAAAATGTAATGTTCGTTTGTGGGATTAACAGAACCCAAAAACCACTGGGTGAATTGACACGAAATTTGGACACAAGACACGAATCAGGCCAACGAGTGACATCAGTAATAAAACACGGAAAAAATACAGCAGACGGGACTTTAAAAGTCCAACCCCCCCCCCCCCCAAATACATTACAACGTGTGCACAAAACCACACACACATATATATACACAAACACACACATATACACACATATATGCATATACCCACACAAAACACATACACAGAAAAGGGATGAGGAAGGAAGGAAGGAAGGAGAGAAGGAGGGAAAGAAGGAAAGAAGGAAAGAAAGAAGCGTAGAGAAGGAAGGAGGGAGAGAAGGAGAAAGAGAAAGAGGGAAAGAAGGAGGGAAGGAGAGAAAATAAGAAGGGTAGAGCAGGAAGAAGGAAAGAGAGAAGAAGAAAGAGGGAAAGGAGAGAAGGAAAGAAAGGTAGAGAAGGAAGGAAGGAGAGAAGGAGGGAAAGAAGAAGGGAAAGAAGGAGGGAAGGAGAGAAAGAAGGAATGAAAGAAGGGTAGAGAAGGAAGGAAGGAGAGGAGGAGAGAGAAGGAGGGAGAAAGAGGAAAAGAAGCAGAGCAGGCAAGAAAGAAAGGTAGAGAAGGAAGGAAAGAGAGAAGGAGGGAAAGAAGAAGGGAAAGAAGGAGGGAAAGAGAGAAAAAAGGAAAGAAGGGTAGAGAAGGAAGGAAGGAGAGAAGAAGAGAGAGAAGGAGGGAAAGAAGGAAAGAAAGAAGGGTAGAGAAGGAAGGAAGGAGAGGAGGAGAGAGAGAAGGAGGGAGAAAGAGGGAAAGAAGCAGAGCAGGCAAGAAAGAAAGGTAGAGAAGGAAGGAAAGAGAGAAGAGGGGAAAAAAGAAGGGAAAGAAGGAGGAAAAGAGAGAGAAAAGGAAAGAAGGGTAGAGAAGGAAGGAAGGAGAGAAGGAGAGAGAAAGAGGGAAATATATTTTATTATCTGTATATAGAGGTATTGAATTGTTGCCGGCTGAAAACCGCCCTGAACCCCACCCACCCCCCACCCCAGGGAGTTGTGAAGGGCGGGGTACAAATACTCAAAATAAATAAATAAATAAATTTGAACTGGATTATATAGCAGTGTTGCCCCCAGTGGCGCAGTGGGTTAAACTGCTGAGCTGTTGAGTTTGTTGACTGAAAGGTCGCAGGTTTGAATCCGGAGAGTGGCATGAGCTTCTGCTGTCTGCCCCAGCTTCTGCCAACCTAGCAGTTCGAAACATGCAAATGTGAGTAGATCAATAGGTAACGGTATTCCATGTTGACATGCCGGCCACATAACCTTGGAGGTGTCTACGGACAATGCCGGCTCTTTGGCTTAGAAATGGAGATGAGCACCACATCCCAGAGTCAGACACGACTGGACTTAATGTCAGGGGAAAACCTTTGCCATTACAACCTCAGATGATCCATTTTAAAGCAGATAATGTGGATTGTCTGTGTTGATAATCTGGATTATATGTTAGCGTAGAAGAAGCCATAGCTATGGCTCTACGCAGTGCGGTCAAAGTTCCGCCAATGAGCAATGGCTGCTCTTGTGAGTTTCTCTTTGGAAGGACATCTTCGGCGAGGCAAAGTGTCCTTCCTTCCTTCCTTCCTTCCTTCCTTCCTTCCTTCCTTCCTTCCTTCCTGCCTTCCTTCTCTCCCCCCCTCCCTCCTTCCCTCCCCCTCTCCCTCCTTCCTTCTCCTGCTTTGGACCCGGCATCACATCCCATCATCTCAACTTGAGCAGAGACCGTGGAGCCTGCTCAATATTTCATGGCCTGTCTCTTGGCGGCCCTCGCATGTCGCATCCCCTCTCCCTGCCACTCTGCATCTCTTTCCATGCCTTTGCTCCTTGCAGCAGCAGGAGAGCCAAGGATGGGGTGGGATGGGTTCAAGAAGGACTGGGTGGGGGTGAGGGAGAAAAAACAAACCCTGTCATCCCACCCCACACGCTGCAGCAAAGCTATGTTGCACAGCACATGTCACACTGCTGTTGCCAGGCACAAACATAGAGCAAGCAGCATCTCCAAGCAAAGAATGTCTTCCATTTGGTTCGAGGAAGGGCGTTATGAAATGTCTCTTCTACGAGGGTTGAATGAAAAGTAATGCCTCCACCTTCTTTACTTGGGTTTGGATGGGAATATTTTAATAACTCAAACTCAGAAATAATCCTTAGAATGTGCTCTTTAACTACCACTATTCATTTTTTCCACATAATCACCAGACAATTGGATACGTTTCTGCCAATGATGGACAACTATTCACTTTTCCACATAATCACCAGGCAATTGGATACGTTTCTGCCAACGATGAAGAAGTTTTCCAAAGCCGTCACGGAAGATGTCGACATTCTGTTTCCACAACCAGTGTCTCATTGTTCTCTCAACCACTATTCACTTTTCCACATAATCACCAGACAATCGGATACATTTCTGCCAATGATGAAGAAGTTTTCCGAAGCCGTCAGGGAAGAAGGTGACACTCTGTTTCCGCAACCAGCGTCCCACAGTTCTCTCAACGTCTTCATCAGAAGTATCATGATGTCCCCGCAGATCTTCTTTCATTACCGGGAACAGATGGAAGTCAGATGGTGCTAAATCTGGACTGTATGGAGGGTGTCGTACGGTGGTGATCCCATCTCTGAAGTTTCAAGTCTGTGCGCTTTCATTTCAGGCGTCAGCATCCTGGGTACCCATCATGCACAGATCTTCCGATAGTCATGCTTATGAAACTCAGTGGTTGCTGTCACAGGACGTCCAACTCTTTGTTTGTCATGCAAGTCAGTTGTTCCCGCCTCAACACCTTTAAACTTACTCGCCCAACGATGCACAGTCCTCACATCAACACAATCACCATAAACAGCTTGCATTCTCTGATGAATCTCCTTTGGCATGACACCTTCTGCGGTCAAGAATTCAGTGACTGCACGTTGCTTAAGTTGCATTGACCGACTGTCTGTGCAGGGTTCCATACTTCGCACTTTAACAACACAACCGTTCAATGCTAAGGCCTCCTGCCAAAATGGAACTGGAGAGGAGAGTCTACTGAACAAACCAGTACCTGCTGCATACCGGTACTGCCATCTGTTGAGGAGTTACGAAGGTGGAGACGTTACTTTTCATTCAACCCTCGTACTTTGCTTCAGACAGCAAAAGGTCTTGAGTCATCCCTTGTTTCCTCTCTCTTAGGCCATATAAAATCCAGATTGTCTGCTTTGAAAAGGATTATATGGCAATGTAGACTCAGATAACCCATTTCAAACCTGATCCTGTGAAGACCTGGCTCTCTGAGCAAGCGTTTAGAGCTTCAGCATGACCAGATAAACACAAATTTGTAATACGAACACGGGACGGCTCAAACGATGTAAACGGATGAGGAATTTTATAGGAAGACATTGTTTTTTAAATAGATGTTTATAGTTTTTATAGGTTTTATGGATTTTATATGTATTTATGATGTGATTTAATTGCTTTTAACTGATATGTGTGTGTGAGTGTGTGGCATCTAATTGTTGCCGGTTTGTATGCCGCCCTGAGTCGCCTTTGGGCTGAAATGGGCGGGATAAAAATGACATCTTTTTGAGCTGCTAGGTTGGCAGGAGCTATGGTTAACAGCTGGAGCTCACCCCAACTCTGCCAAGCAGGTCAGTAGTTCAGCAGCTCAGCAGTTTACCCCATTGTGCCAACCACAGTGAACTCACAACTTCTGAGGATGCCTGCCATAGATGCAGGCGAAACGTCAGGAGAGAATGCTTCTGGAACATGGCTATAGAGCCCAGAAAACACACAACAACCCAATGATTCTGGCCATGAAAGCCTTTGGCAATAGATTGTGGAATGTTTGCCAACTTCTCTTAGTGTGCATGTCAAGGGGTCAGCTTGGAGTGACTACACAGTGAGTCCAGACTCAAGCTGATCTATTTCTTCTGTAGGGAAAATTTCATCTATGCTGATGATCATGCTATCACTGCTCAAGCAGGGAAGTTAACCGGCTGGGGGGGGGGGGGAAGGAAAGGGTCCAAGGTTGTTAGGAATGGTGGGAGTTGGAATCCAAAACATCTGGAAGGCCCAAGTTGATCTATTTCTTCTGTAGGGAAAAATTCATCTATGCTGATGATTGTGCCATCACTGCTCAAGCAGGGAGCTTAAGCAGCTGAGGGGGAAAAGGAAAGGGCCCAAGGTTGTTAGGAATTGTGGGAGTTGGAGTCCAAAACATCTGGAAGGCCCAAGTTGATCTATTTCTTCCTTAGGGAGAATTTCATCTATGCTGACGATCATGCCATCACCACTCAGGCAGGGAGCTTAAGCGGCTGAGGGGGGAAAGGAAAGGGCCCAAGGTTGTTAGGAATTGTGGGAGTTGGAGTCCAAAACATATGGAAGGCCCAAGTTGATCTATTTCTTCCGTAGGGAGAATTTCATCTATGCTGACGATTGTGCCATCACCACTCAAGCAAGGAGCTTAAGCGGCTGAGGGGGGAAAGGAAAGAGCCTGAGGCTGTAAGGAATGGTGGAAGTTGGAGTCCAAAACACCTGGAGGGCCCAAGTTTGCCCATGCCTGGTCCAGACTATTAAACCCATCTAGAGAAGCCCTGTGTACGATGCCAGCCTCGCAACCTTTGCCAAACATTATTCTCTGACTGGGAATAACATGGGGAGGAGGGAGGCCTTTTGTCCTGCTTTCCTTGGTATTCATTAACCTGTTGGCTCAGATGCCTACAAGTCAGACCTGAGGCCGTGCAGCATTCCCAGGCGGCTTCAAAGCACCACCGTTCAAGCTCCTGGGTGAATTATCAGCTATCCTGATGTAAGCAGAGTTGTAATTTGCTTAAATCAGCTTAAATCAGCAAGGGACTTGATGCCAAGTGGTAAGAAGAACTTTGAACAAGGCTCCCAAAGGCCTGCTTATGGAGGATTCATAGAATCCTAGACTTGGAAGGGACCTCATGGGCCATCCAGTCCAACCCCATTCTGCCAAGAAACAGGAAAATCACCTTCAAAGCAACCCCGACAGGTGGTCATCCATCCTCTGTTTAAAAGCTTCCAAAGAAGGAGCCTCTACCACAGTCTGCAGCAGAGAGTTCCACTGCTGAACAGCTCTCATAGTCTGGAAGTTCTTCCTAATGTTCAGGTGGAATCTCCCTTTCCTGTAGTTTGAAGCCATTGTTCCATGTCCTAGTCTCCAGGGAGGCAGAAAACAAGCTTTCTCCATTTGATGCCACCTTTTGACGACATGAGCCAACAATGTCAGGTGGTGTAAAAAAAAAAAGCCATGGGATTTTGGCCTGCATCAATAAGAATCTAGTGCCTAGATCCAGGGAAATCCTGCTACCCCTCTATTCTGCCTTGGTTGGACCCAGGCATGTAGCCGGGGGGCGGGGGGAGAGCTTGGGGGGCTTCAGCCCCCCCCCCCGAAATTCTCATGGTGGTCCGCAAGAAGGCCTTACTGGTACATTACTTAAACTGTTATGTTTATTCATATCATGATCTGATCACCATGCTCAATATATCCTATATGCATGGGGGTATTTGGGTAACAATACAAAAGGTTTGCTAGGGTAGACCCTCTTTCACTCAGACTCAGCCCTCCCCCAAACCAAACTCAGCCCCCCCCCCCAAAAAAAACAACAAAATCCTGGCTATGGGCCTAGTTAGACCACACCTGGAATGAAAAAATACAGTTTAATGATGTAACATTAGAAAATGTTGACAATTTCCGCTACCTTGGCAGCCACCTCTGACACCGAAATACAACACCGCTTGAGCTCTGTGAGTGCAGCATTTTTCCGAATGAAGTGTTTGAGGACCAGGACATCTGTAGGGAGACCAAGGGGCTTGTTTATAAAGCTATTGTCCTCCCAACCCTGCTATACGCCTGCGAAACGTGGACTGTCTACAGACGTCACATGCAACTCCTGGAATTATTCCATCAGCGCTGCCTCTGGAAAATCCTGCAAATCTCTTGGGAAGACAGGCGGACAAACGGCAGCGTGCTGGAAGAAGAAGCAAAGACCACCAGCATTGAAGCGATGGTCCTCCGCCATCAACTACGCTGGACCAGCCACGTTGTCCGGATGCCCAACCACCGTCTCCCAAAGCAGTTGCTCTACTCCAAACTCAAGAATGGAAAACGGAGTGTTGGAGGACAGGAAAAGAGATTTAAAGATGGGCTCAAAGCCAAACTTAAAAACTCTGGCATAGACACCAAGCCCTTGAGTGCTCCAGTTGGAGGTCAGCTGTGACCAGGAGTGCTGCAGAATTTGAAGAGGCACGAATGGAGGGCGAAAGAGGGAAACGTGCCCAAAGGAAAGTGCGTCAAGCCAAGCCTGACTGAGACTGCCTTCCACCTGGAAACCAATGTCCTCACTGCGGGAGATGATGCAGGTCAAGAATAGGGCTCCACAGTCACCTATGGACCCACCACCAGGACCCCGAACTTGGAGGACCATTATCCTCGGACTACGAGCGATCGCCTAGGTAAGTAAGAATGTTTGCCTTTTTTCTACTTTGGAAGCCACCCTAAGTCCTTTTGCAGAGAGAGGGCGGGCTAAAAATAAATTATTATTATTATTATTATTATTATTATTATTATTATTATTATTTGAAACACATCAAGATGAGTCCACAGCAGACAATCTGCTGGCTGTTGTATTGGATCACACGTCGGACCCTTCTCAAATGTCTAGGACTGTGTGATGTATCGGCGAATAAAGATCCCAGTAAGGTGGCCTTCTGCAGCTGGCAGGTGGTAATCTTGTCAGAGCTGATTGTGTTTAAGTGCAGGCCAAGGTCTTTAGGCACTGCACCCCGTGTGCCGATCACCACTGGGACCACCTTGACTGGCTTGTGCCAGTCTTTGCAGTATTATTATTATTATTATTATTATTTGAAACACAACAAGATGAGTCCACAGCAGACAAGATCACTCTGCTGGCTGTTGTATTGGATCACACATCAGCTACTTCCCAAGAGTCTAGGACCGTGTGATGTATCGGCAAATAATGCGTGCAGATCCAAATAGGGCGGCCTTTTGCAGCTTGCAGATGGTAATTTTGTTAGCCTTGATTGTGTTTAAGTGCAGGCCAAGGTCTTTAGGCACTGCACCCAGTGTGCCGATCACCACTGGGACCACCTTGCCTGGCTCGTGCCAGAGTCTTTGCAGTTTGATCTTTAAATGCTCATATCGTATTATTATTATTATTATTATTATTATTGGATCATAATCAAGAAATCAAGAGGGTTGGACTGGATGGCCCATGAGGTCTCTTCCAACTCTATGATTCTATGGTTCTATGGTTCTATGATTCTACCAGTCATCATCTGCTCACCCATAGAAAACCATGGTAACCATATCTAAGAAACTAGAATTGATGAGGTCTGTCCAATGCAATTGTGTGAATCAATGCCCCAAAGAACCCCTGGAAAAGGCCCGAGAACCAAGGCACCAAGGGGGAAAAATGGGTTGGCCTGTGTTATCAGCATATTATCCGATGAGAAAACCTATGGTGGAATTGTCGCCAGAAGAAGTCCAGTGCTGGCCTTCTTTCTTGTACTGCAGAGAAGGGAAGCGAGCGGGCATTTCTCAGAGCAGGGCCGGCGGCACTGCCATGGCCTTTGCCCTGCGGGCTGGTTGGCAAAGTGGGGAACCTGTTCCTTTAACGGCACCAGCTGGAGAAAATTCCAGGCTCTGGGAATGCAGCGCTGGCTGGCTTGGTGAGAGGCGAGGGAGCTGGGAGCCGGGGCTAAGTGCTCTGTGGCTGCCGGATGGTGATGGGATGCGACGGCTGCAGCCAGGCGTGCAGGTGGAGATTGCATTCGCTGCGGCCGCTGGGAGGGGGGTGGGGAGAGGTGAGCCAGCGCCGAAAATGCAGAAGATGGAGGGCGAAGACACAACAACATCTGCAGCTCTGCCTCCTGCAAAGGGCTCCCGGGCTGGGCCCATAACCAACGTTATGGTCTGTTGCCCGTGCGGAATGCAAGGAAGCTTCCTCTACAGCAGGCATGGGCAAACTTGGGCCCTCCCTCCAGGTGTTTTGAACTCCAACTCCCACCATTCCTAACAGCCTCATGCCCTTCCCTTTTCCCCCTCAGCCACTTAAGTGCCCTGCTTGATCGGTGATGGCACAATCATCAGCATAGATGAAATTTTCCCTATGGAAGAAATAGATCAAACTTGGGTCTTCCAGATGTTTTGGACTCCAACTCCCACCATCCCTAACAGCCTCAGGCCCTTTTATTTCCCCCCTCAGCCGCTTAAGCCACCTGTTTGAGCAGTGATGGCACAATCGTCAGCATAGATGAAATTCTCCCTAAGGAAGAAATGGATCAACTTGGGCCTTCCTGATGTTTTGGACTTCAACTCCCACAATTCCTGGCCTCAGGCCCCTTCCTTTCCCCCCTCAGCCGCTCCCTAACTGTGGAGCCCTATTCTTGACCTGCATGTTCTCCTGCCATGAGGGCTTCGGTTTCCACGTGCCTCTTCATAATCTACAGCACTGCTGGTCATAGCTGACCACCAGCTAGAACACTCAAGGGCCAGGGTTTCCCAGTTCTCTCAAGAACAGCGGACTTGAAGGTTGACTGAAAAACTGAATAACAGGGGAACTCCAGACAAGAAACAGTTAGGGACAGCTAACACCTCCCAAAAAAGGATTCCTCCAGGCAGTAAGAAGCCACACTTTGAAAACTGCTAGGGTATTAAATGCAAATCAAGGTGGACAATTCCTACATTCTTAGGCGATCTCTCGTTGTCCGAGTAGGATTGTCTTCCAATTCTGGCGGTGGGTCCGTAGGTGGCTGTGGAGCCCTATTCTTTATCTGCATCTTCTCTCACAGTGAAGGTGTTGGTTTCCAGATGGAAGGCAGTCTTGGTCACGGTTGGTTTGACATGCCTTCCTCTTGGCATGTTTCTCTCTTTCAGCCTCCATTCATGCCTCTTCAAATTCTACAGCACTGCTGGTTACAGCTGACCACCAGTTGGAGTGCTCAAGGGCCAGGGCTTCCCAGTTCTCTCAAGAACAGCAGACTTGAAGGTTGACTGAAAAACTGAATAACAGGGGAACTCCAGACAAGAAACAGTTAGGGACAGCTAACACCTCCCAAAAATGTCTATGCTACAGTTTTTAAGGTTGACTTTGAACCCATCTTTCAATCTCTTTTCCTGCCTGCCAACATTCCGTTTTCTATTCTTGAGTTCAGTCGAGCAATTGCTTTGGGAGATGGTGGTTGGGCATTCGGACAACGTGGCCGGTCCGGAAGGATTTGAGGGGACTGACCCACCATCGTGGGAGCTGTACTTTATTTTGCAGCCAGAGACCACACTGGACCCCACCAATGATGCATCTAGAGCAAGCTAGCCCAACATGACTAAGTTTAACTACTGATGGAGTTTCAGGAGGTTAACCTGGCATGATATGGGTTGTACTTCACCCGCAAACCTTATGCATTTGTATAAAATTAAAAAAATACATTTTCAAATAACCCCGGCAATGCTGGGTACGCAAGCTAGTATCTAAGTGTTGCACTCCAGGTCAGGAAAAAGCCCTCTGACTTTAAAACACACCACAGGAAAAGTGAAGAAACAAATCTTCTTTTATTGAAGCTTAGTAAATAGCCAGAAGAAATAAATGCTTGTAAGAAAATAAGAAAGTTCCAAAAAGTAATAAGTTCATAAAAGGTAACACAAAGCAATGTCCACACCAGATATAAAAGCAATCCAAGATAGCATTAATCCAGACAGAAATCAACAGGATGCAAAGACAATCCAAAACGCTAGAAAACTCTACAGCAGTGGTTCTCAACTTGGGGTCCCCAGATGTTTTTGGCCTACAACCCCCAGAAATCCCAGCCAGGTTACCAGCTCTTAGGATTTCTGGGAGTTGAAGGCCAAAAACATCTTGGGACCCCAGGTTGAGAACCACTGCTCTACAGGAACAAGACCCTTTTAACAGGATTACCATGGCACATGAACTCGATTTCCGAATGATGCCTGATCTAAAAGGTTTTCCCTTGAGGCAAACCTTATATCCCAAAACTCAGAAATTGGTTTCGCTTTCCCCCACATTTACCCCTTATCAGACGAAGCCTTTCAGAACAACGTAAACACTAAGTTTGCTGTCGATCCTGGCAGATCTCCAGCCACCTATTCTTCAGCTCCCTATCTGGCTCTGGCTGCTCATTAAAATTCCCAGGTGTCAGATTGTTTTCCAAACCCAAATCATTAGAGCTCACAGAGAGAGGGAGTGAACCATCATTACTCGGCCCAGCAGGAATATTCTCATGAGAAACCGCCCTTTGCACTGGGGCCTCTCTGTCATTGTCTGCATGAAAATCATTGACCAAACCATCTCCATCCTGTACCTCAGCCTCAGCACCATCATTTCCCTCATAATTTCCCGCATCAGGATCCTGAAACACAAACACAAGCTGATTCCCAACAATAAGCAAAAGGTGAGGACGCACAATTGCACCTGTTTATATGATCATACTATTCATTACCCAATGTTGTTGTAATCTAGTTGCTGTTCAGGGTTCTCCTCATTACACTATGGAACATGATTTTTATCCCTGGGTTATAAATATCCTTTCCTAGTTGGTTCTGTTATCAAAACATGGAAAAAAGTTTATTAAACTGCAAAAACCTTTGTTCTTGCAGGACATCCTGTAACAAAATTTCGCTCTAGTTTTTCAATGAATCTCTCAACCAATTCAACATAGTTAAAAGCCAAGTTTCTGGGGCATATAAACTACTTTCAAAGTACGTAATGCACATTTAAAGAGGAATAACACGTTCAAACCAGGAACAGAAACTTTTCCAATTTTGTGACATAATTTGTCACATACATTTTAATTCTCAGGAGAAAGCCACAATAATCTGGGGCTCAAGGGTTCCCCGCCCTACTGTTAAGAGGTCAGGAAAGTCAGGACCATGGACAGCTCTCCAGCCCCAAATGTGGAAGATCTCCTACCTCCCCGTTCAGGAAAGATGCTATCTCGATAGGGCAGGCATGGGCCAATTTGGGCCCTCCCTCCAGGAGTTTTGGACTCCAACTCCCACCATTCCTAACAGCCTCAGGCCCCTTAAGCTTAAGCGGCTGAGGGGGAAAAGGAAAGGGCCTGAGGCTGTTAGGAATGGTGGGAGTTGGAGTCCAAAACTCCTGGAGGGAGGGCCAAAGTTTTCCCATGCCTATGTTAAAGTCATACAAAGGAGCATTCTGAACTCCACCAACAATGGAATTGAACCAAACTTGCACACAGAACTCCCATCACTAACAGAAAACACAGGAAGGGTTTGGTGGGCATTGACCTTGAGTTTTGGAGTTGTAGTTCACCTACATCCAGAGAGCACTGTGGAGTCAAGCAATGATGGATCTGGACCAAACTTGGCAGGAATACTCAATCTGCCCAAATGTGAACACTGGTAGAGTTTGGGGGAAATAGACCTTGACATTTGGGAGTTATAGTTGCTGGGATTTATAGTTCACCTACAATCAAAGAGCATTCTGAACTCCACCAGTGATGGAATTGAACCAAACTTGGCACACAGAACTCCCATGACTAACAGAAAATACTGGAAGGGTTTGGTGGGCATTGACCTTGAGTTTGGGAGTTGTAGTTCACCTACAACTAGAGAACACTGTGGACTCAAGCCATGATGGATCTGGACCAAAATTGGCATGAATGCTCAATATGCCCAAATGTGAACACTGGTGGAGTTTGGGGGAAATAGTCCTGGACATTTGGGAGTTAAGGTTGCTGGGATTTATAGTTTACATGCAATCAAAGAGCATCCTGAACTCCACCAATGATGGAATTGAACCAAACTTGGCACACAGAACTCCCATGACTAACAGAAAATACTGGAAGGGTTTGGTGGGCATTGACCTTGAGTTTTGGAGTTGTAGTTCACCTACATCCAGAGAGCACTGTGGACTCAAACAATGATGGATCTGAACCAAGGGAAATAGACCTTGACATTTGGGAATTGTAGTTCCTAGGATTTATAGTTTATGTACAATCAAACAGCATTCTGAGCCCTACCAATGATACAATTGGGCCAAATTTCCCACACAGAACTCCATGACCAACAGAAAATACTGTATTTTCTGATGGTCTTTGGTGACCCCTCTGACACCCCCTCGCAACCCCACCTCCCCAGCGGTCCCAACCCACCTTTTGAGAAATGCTGATATAGATCATTACTTTAACTGTGATTATGTCAATGTACTTTGGCTTCATGTCTTATTGCACATGTGTGCCTTAATGAAAGTGCCTGCATGCTGCCCTGCAAATAGTTTATGGTGACCTCCTCCAGTTTCCTTTCCTGTGGCCCAAACTGCAGTATAGACATGCATATACACACATCCACTCACTCGCCATTCTGCAGCAAAGCTTCCCCATCAGCCCTTGCAAGAGACTGGAATATTCAAGGCAGCATCCGGATCCTACACATTTAATGTCACGAAGAATGGCTTTCGAGTGGGAATGTTCCTTTCACAATGTGTTAGCAGAAACAACCAAGACTGAGGTGGAAGGAAGACAAGAGCAACGAAAGGGATTTAGAATGAGAAGGAGAAAACATGGGAGCTGAAGACCACCATTTGGCTTCCCATGATGTTTGGCTGGTATTCCAAGATCCTTCTTTCAATCTGTTGGCTGACCCAGGTCCAAATGTATTGTGTGAAAGCCTGAGCCCCGATACAGCTTCATATCTTTTAGATACACGTACATAGCGCTCTGTTTTCTGTGTCAGCCCTCAAGTGTTGAGATCATTCCTCGGCCCCCAAGAATGAAATATTTAGAGTAATTTAGAGCAATTTCATGTCCCGAGTAGAGAGGCCGGATGAATATTTCACAAGCCATGTATCTCTGCAAATCTTGCCAGATGATGTAAAGGCAGAACGCAACCGGAACCAATCCCCCCCCCACCCGCCCCCCAGCCAAGGCTGCTCCTTCCTTGGCTCTGTTTACTGTGTGCACCAAACACACACATTTGTGTCTGTGTGAGTGTGTCATAACTTCCCTGCATCTCTCTTTGGCCTGCAGACAATGTTTTGCTTATGACAAAACATAGCTCAACGTTGGGAGGCCATCTTCCCAGTTTCACTTTTCTCCACTAATAATAATAATAATAATAATAATAATAATACGTGTGAAAAATATCTTGGAGTCCTCGTGGACAGCAAGTTAAACATGAGCCAACAATGTGATGTGGCGGCAAAAAGGCCAATGGGATTTCGGCCTGCATCAATAGGAGCATAGTGTCTAGATCTAGGGAAGTCATGCTACCCCTCTATTCTGCTTTGGTTAGACCACACCTGGAATATTGTGTCCAATTCTGGGCACCACAATTCAAGAGAGATATTGACAAGCTGGAATGTGTCCAGAGGAGGGCGACTAAAATGATCAAGGGTCTGGAGAACAAGCCCTATGAGGAGCGGCTTAAGGAGCTGGGCATGTTTAGCCTGAAGAAAAGAAGGCTGAGAGGAGATATGATAGCCATGTATAAATATGTGAGAGGAAGCCACAGGGAGGAGGGAGCAAGCTTGTTTTCTGCTTCCTTGGAGACTAGGACACGGAACAATGGCTTCAAACTACAAGAAAAGAGGTTCCATCTGAACATTAGGAAGAACTTCCTGACTGTGAGAGTCATTCAGCAGTGGAACTCTCTGTCCCGGAGTGTGGTGGAGGCTCCTTCTTTGGAAGCTTTTAAACAGAAGCTGGATGGCCATCTGTCAGGGGTGATTTGAATGCAATATTCCTACTTCTTGGCAGGGGGTTGGATGGCCCATGAGGTCTCTTCCAACTCTTTGATTCTATGATTCTATGATTTTATAATTCAGCAAAGAATATCTCCAAAGAGTCAGAAAGGTTTTGAAGAACAAATTATGGCGGAAATACGATCAAGGCTCTCAACCCCTGGGCCATCCTCGTCATTAGATACACTGCTGGGATTGTGAACTGGACACAAGCAGAGCTGGAGGATCTGGACAGAAAAACAAGAAACATGATGACAATCCACTATGCATTACACCTACGTAGTGATGTCGACAGACTTGACCTGCCCAGTGCTTGGCAGCCAGGTTACTCACGGGAGCAGGGTACAGGGAGCGCACAACTCACTCGTTACGCCAGCTCCACTGGCTGCCAATTAGCTTCCGAGCACAATTTAAAGTTCTGGTTTAAACCTACAAAAAACCCTAAATCAGTGGTTCTCAACCTGGGAGTCAGGACCCCTGCGGGGGTCGCCAGGGAGTGTCAGAGGGGTCACCAAAGACTATCAGAAAACACAGTATTTTCTGTTGGTCATGGGGGTTCTGTATGGGAAGTTTGGTCCAATTCAATAATTGGTGGGGTTCAGAATGCTCTTTGAGTGTAGCTGAACTATAAATCCCAACAACTACAACTCACAAATGTCAAGGTCTATTTTCCCCAAACTCCACCAGTGTTCACGTTTGGGCATATTGAGTATTCATGTCAAGTTTGGTCCACCAGATCCATCATTGTTTGAGACCACAGTGCTCTCTGGATGTAGGTGAACTACAACTCCAAACTCAAGGTCAATGCCCACCAAACCCTTCCTGTGTTTTCTGTTGGCCATGGTAGTTTTGTGTGCCAAGTTTGGTTCAATTCCGTCGTTGCTGGAGTTCAGAATGCTCTTTGATTGTAGGTGAACTATAAATCCCAGCAACTACAACTCCCAAATGACAAAATCAAACCACCTTCCCCCAACCCCACCACTATTCAAATTTGGGCATATCAGGTATTTGTGCCAAATTTGGTCCAATGAATGGAAATACATCCTGCTTATCAGATAATTGTATCACAATTAATAACAGGAACAAAATTACAGTTATGAAGTAGCAAAATAATGTTATGGTTGGGGGTCACCACAACATGAGGAAATGTATTAAGGGGTCGCGGCATTAGGAAGGTTGAGGAACACTGCCCTAAATGGTTCTGGCCCAGTTTACCTGTCCGAACGTATTCTCCCCTATGAACCATCAAGGATGCTAAGATCTTCTGGAGAGGTCCTGCTCTCGGTCCCCCCACATTCGCAAGCGCATCTGGTGGGGACGAGAGACAGGGCCTTCTCTGTGGTGGCCCCTCGGCTATGGAACAATCTCCTGAGTGAGATCAGATCTGCCCCCTCCCTCTCGTCCTTCAGGAGGGTAGTGAAATCCTGGCTATGGAACGAAGCATTCCTAAAATAATAGCTGAGACCGGTTAAAGACCAAAGTGAGTGAACACATATGCAGGTTGAGTTGTCCACTATTTTATCTTGGCAATTTGGCTTATATGTATTTTTTTTTTTGTATTTTAATCTTGTATTGTTTTTTGATGTTTTAGTTTGTATTAGTAGCATTGAATCTTTGCTGTAAGCCGGCCTGAGTCCCTCTACAGAGGTGAGAAGGATCGGGATAGAAAAGTTTTAAATAAATAAATAAACAAATAAATAAATGGAAGCGATGCCATCCGATCCGTAATAGACACCAGGCAGTATCCTTTTGAACTTCGAAGGCCTCCCCTCAGTCATGTGGCTAACCAGAGGATTAGCAAATTGGGGGAGATGAGAGGGAAAAGAAGCATCCTTCTGGAAGAAGAGTTTCTTCTTTTCCAACACACTTAGGCGAGCAAAAGCAAATGGAAAAGTTAAGGGGAAGTGAGAGAACAGAATGCAACAGGGCTGGCCCTATTGTTTGGTAAAGTGAGGCATTTGCCTCCATTGGCAAATGCTGGAGGGAGCCAACATCTTCCTGGAAGTAGGGAGCCATCTCTCTCTCTCTCTCTCTCTCTCTATCTATCTATCTCATCTATCTATCTATCTCTATCATCTATCTATCTATCTATCTATCTATCTATCTATCTATATCATCTATCTATCTATCTATCTATCTCTATCATCTCTCTCTCTCTCTCTCTCTCTCTATCATCCATCCATCCATCCATCCATCTATCTATCTATCTATCTATCTATCTATCTATCTATCTACCTACCCACCCACCCACCCATCTATCTATCTATCTATCTATCTATCTATCTATCTATCTATCTATCTCTATCATCTATCTATCTATCTATCTATCTATCTATCTATCTATCTATCTCTATCTATCTATCTATCTATCTAAATGCTCTGTGCATGAGTACCTTAAAAACAAAAGAACCAATTAACAAAATCACACCAAATTTGGCAACAAAACGTCTCACAACACAAGGAGTGACCATCACTCCAAAAATATGATTTTGCCATTTGGGAGTTGTAGTTGCTGGGATTTATAGTTCACCTACAATCAAAGAGCATTCTGAACTCCATCAACAATGGAATTGAACCAAACTTGGCACACAGAACTCCCATGACCAACAGAAAATACTGGAAGGGTTTGGTGGGCATTGACCTTGAGTTTGGGAGTTGTAGTTCCCCTACATCCAGAGAGCACTGGACTCAAACAATGATGGATCTGGACCAAACTTGCCACAAGCACTCAATACGCCCAAATGTGAACACAGATGGAGTTTGGGGGAAATAGACCTTGATATTTAGGAGTTGTAGTCACTGGGATTCACAGTTCACCTACACTCAAAGAGCATTCTGAACCCCACCAATGACAGAATTCGGGCAAACTTCCCACACAGAACCCCCATGACCAACAGAAGATACTTAAGGCCATCCAGTCCAACTCCCTTCATCAGGGCAAGAAAACATAATCAAAGTTGTATTGTCGAAGGCTTTCATGGCTGGAATCACTAGGTTCTTGTGGGTTTTTTCGGGCTATAGAGCTATGTTCTAGAGGCATTTCTCCTGACGTTTCGCCTGCATCTATGGCAAGCATCCTCAGAGAAGGTCTGTTGGAAGTAGGAAAAATGGGTTTATAATCAAAGTTCTCCTGACAAAGAGCCATCCAGCCATAGATAGATAGAGATAAATATTATTCACACACATACAGATATAGTATTATAGATTTGAAAGGGACCCCTAAAGAAGGACAATGATATGTTGCATGTTCCAGAGTAGGCAAATCAGACACTCCACATCAACACTGACAAAGCAACAGCAAGAAATACTGTTTACCCACAAACATAAAGAAATTCCATATATTAGAAACCAACACTTTCTCATTATTTTATTTTCCAGATCAACAGACTGGGCCACAGCAACACATGGCAGGGGGCAGCTAGTCAGTGTATAACTTATGTTAAATTGGGGATCAACCCCTTTTCCCAGGTAGAGCTCTTGCACACTGACTAAGCCGGCTACAGGTGGAGGCTGTGCTGAGTTTCCAGGCAATCTCACTGGGAAAGAGACTTAGGAGAAGGAGGGAGGCTCCTTAGCTCCCCTTTCCCTCTGCACTTTGGCAGGCCAAAGCCTGGGAATACCTGATTTATAGGCCTGTGCCTGGAGCTGTTTATTCCCAGTGAGTTATTTTTGCAAAAAAACAAAGGATGGAAACGGTTGGAAGCTGGGAGAGAGGTTTGCCTTAAATAGTAAAGCCCAAGAGGCAGGAGGGAGAGCGGAGCAGCTCCATTCTCCAGGGAGGGAGGCTCACAGAACACAGAGGTCCTCCTTCCCAAGCCTTAACCCTTTAGGAATAAGCTTTAGAGCCAACCCAAGCCTTGCTGCGGCCTGAGACCAAAACCAAAGTGGGGTCAGTTCCCCTTCTCTGCATCAGAAGATAACCAGATAGAGCAGGCATGGGCAAACTGGCCTCTGCAGGTATTTTGGATTCAACTCCCACCATTCCTAACAGCCTCAGGCCCTTTCTTTTCCCCCCTCAGCCACTTAAGCGTTGGTTATGGGCCCAGCACTCAGCTTAACTCTGGTTATGGGCCCAGCACTCATCTTAAGCAGCTGAGGGGGAAAAGGAAAGGTCCTGGGGCTGTTAGGAATGGGGGAGTTGAAGTCCAAAACACTTGGAGGGCTCAAGTTGTCCCAGGCCTGATCAAAGTTCGCCCATGCCTGGGCTAATGTGTGGATAGCCTTGTTTTGGAACAGGATATTCAACTTTGCAGCACTTTGATCCTTCCCAATAGTTGCTGCCTTTCCCTAGCCAGACTTTCCAAAGCCTTTGTAGTCCAATTAAGGCGAAAGGAACAGTGGTACCTATTTATCTACCCACGTTTGCATGTTTTCGAACTGCTAGGTTGGCAGGAGCTAGGACTAACAGCAGGAGCTCACCCCGTCTCAAGGATTCAAACTGCCAAGCTTCAGGTCAGCAGTTTAGTATCACAAGTGTTTACCCCATTGTGCCATTGTGGCCTCAACAAAGTACTAAAGGCACAGCAGTACCTATTTATCTACCCATGTTTTGAACTGCTAGGTTGGCAGGAGCTAGGACTAACAGCAGGAGCTCACCACGTATCGCGGATTCGAACTGCCAACCTTCAGGTCACCAGTTTAGTATCACAATTGTTTACCTCATTGTGCCACTGTGGCCTCGACAAAGTACTAAAGGCACAGCAGTACCTATTTATCTACCCATGTTTTTGAACTGCTAGGTTGGCAGGAGCTAGGACTAACAGCAGGAGCTCACCACGTATCACGGATTTGAACTGCCAACCTTCAGGTCAGCAGTTTAGTATCACAATTGTTTACCCCATTGTGCCACTGTGGCCTCGACAAAGTACTAAAGGCACAGCAGTACCTATTTATCTACCCACATTTGTGTGTTTTTGAACTGCTAGGTTGGCAGGAGTTAGGACTAAAAGTGGGAGCTCACCCTGTCTCGCGGATTCGAACTGCCGACCTTCAGGTCAGCAGTTCAGCACTACAATGGTTTAACCCATTGCACCACCACGGAAGTTAAGTCGCTCATCCTCTTTTCCAGCCTGATCCATGATACACAGACAACATGCAATACATCAGGATTGGGGAACATTTTATGTACTTCTCACACCATTAATTGTAACTGGAGTTGATGGGGAAGGGAAAGGAGGCATTGGACATGGCTTGAAGACATGCATTGACAACAACATACATAGCCCTGTGTCCTAGGCCCCACAGTCAGTGTTTGCAACATTCCTGCTCTTCTGCGTTGACGTATGCGCTCACAGAAGGATTCCGCTCTTCCTTTTTCCAAGCGCATCAGAAAGCTTTCCAGGGAATAGCGATGGGTATTGAACCCTGAGGAATGGCAGGTCTGGAGACCATCAGCCCCACGTTGTCACCACAAAGTGTGATGTGATGAAGTGGAAGAAGCTGGTTTTATCAGACGGCAGCTGTGAATAGCATGGTTTTCTGGGCAGGAAGGAATGCGGCATTGCGGTGCCATGACCAAGCAGCTCCCAAAGCCATTTATAGGGACAACTGGCCGCCTGCATTATCCTTGCTGGAGCTCTCTGCTCTCTGCTCTCTTCCAAAATGGGTTTTTGGTTCCCAACAAGGAGGCAGGTCTCAAACTTGCCATGAGCCTTATGCAGGTCTTTACACAATCACTCCAAGAATCCCTTGGGAGCAAACACTTCCAAGATTACGCTACTGCAACCTATAACCAGAATACTATTACTTGTTGTTATTTGTTTTTATTTATGTACTAGCTGTCCCCTGCCATGCGTTGCTGTGGCTCAGCCTGTGTATATGTGTTTTGTGTGTGTATAAATGTGGTTATGTGCATGTCTTATTTGTTACTAGCCATCTCTTGCCACATGTTGCTGTGGCCAGTGTGTATATGTGTTTTGTGCGTATACATGTGTGTACATGTGTATATATGTAGTTATGTGCATGTGTTATTTGTCGAAGGCTTTCATGGCCGGAATCACTGGGTTGTTGTAGGTTTTTTTGGGCTATATAGCCATGGTCTAGAGGCATTCTTTCCTGACGTTTCGCCTGCATCTATGGCAAGCATCCTCAGAGGTACTACCTCTGAGGATGCTTGCCATAGATGTAGGCAAAACGTCAGGAGAGAATGCCTCTAGACCATGGCCATATAGCCCGAAAAAACCTACAACAACCCATGTGTTATTTGTTACTAGCCATCCCCTGCCACATGTTGCTGTGGCCCAGTGTGTATATGTGTTTTGTGTGTATATATGTGTGTACATGTGTATATATGCAGTTATGTGCATGTGTTATTTGTTACTAGCCATTTTTATTTATATAGATTAGCCACCTGCCATGCATTGCTGTGGCCCAGTCTGTGTATATGTGTTTTGTCTATGTGTATATGTATGTGTATATGTGTATATATGTTGTTTTGCACACTCATTGTAATGTCTTTTTTTTTTTGGTTTTTAAAGTCTCTTCCACTGTGTTTTTCACTATTTTTATGAGTTATGAGTATTTTTATGAGTGATCGTTGGCCTGATGGTTGTATTGAGTCCAAATTTGGTGTCAATTTACCCATTAGTTTTTGAGTTATGTTAATCCCACAAACTAACATTACATTTTATTTATATAGACTAGCCATCCCCTGGCACGCATTGCTGTGACCCAGTCTGTGTATATTTGTTTTGTGTGTGTATATGTGTGTGCGTATGTATGTGTATGTGTGTAAGCTGTCCCGTGCCACACGTTGCTGTGGCCCAATCTGTGTATATGAGTTTTCTGTGTGAATATGTGTGTTTGTGTGTGTGTGTGTGTTTTGTAATGTAATTTTTGTTTTTTGGTTTTTTAAGTCTCATCTCCTGTGATTTTCTGTGTTTTTATGAGTGACTGTCACTCGTTGGCCTGAGAGGTATCTTGTGTCCAAATTTGGTCTCAATGTGTCCAGTGGTTTTTGAGTTATGTTAATCCCACAAATGAACATTACATTATATGTGTGTGTGTGTGTATACACACACACAGAGTTTTGTGCATGTGTTGTAATGTAATTTTTTTATTTATTTTTTTGGCATTTTAAGTCTCTGCTGTGTTTTCCAGTATTTTTATGAGTGATGGTCACTCGTTGGTCTTGTGTCCAAATTTGGTGTCAATTCGTCCCGTGGTTTTTGAGTTCTGTTAATCCCACAAACGAACATTACATTTTTATTTATATAGAAACTAGCCATCCCCTGCCACACGTTGCTGTGGCCCAGTCTGTGTTTATGTGTTTTGTGTGTGTGTATGTGTGTGTCGTTCAATAGGCTTTTCCTATAATCCCTCCTTATTATCCAACATTTTCACCTATCCAACATTCTGCCGGCCTGTTTATGTTGGATAAGCGGGACTCTGCTGTAATGATAGTCCCACCAAGCCTTTTAAGAAGCCTTGATTTGCCTGGAGTGTGAATGGGCAAATTTAGAAGACTGCCGTCCAAGGACGCAAATCCTCCCACCAGACTTTTCCCAGTGACCCTTAAGACCTTGATAAAAATATCGTCAGGGGAAGCCAGATTTGGGATCTGCTGGCAGCCTATCTTGGACTAGATCTCTTAAAGCCCTGAGCGGCGTGAGGTCGATGGGAAATCATTAAGGGGCTGAAACACTTACGCTCTCAAGTGGCAAGGACCCAAGTTATATATAACTTGTTGATGCATCCAAAGCACAATAAGGATATGACGTCCAATCCCTTTCTTCTTTTCTTCTGCCCTAAAATTATCTTCACTCTTATTTTCTCTCTTCCAGTGTCGCATTGGCTCTCAGGGCAAAGGAAGACCGATGGCATTTTTATTTATTTACTAGCTTGGGGACCTGGCGCTGGCCGGGATATTTGAGATAGGCATTGTTTTTCTGTTCTGTAGTTTTAGTCTAGATTCAATATCTGGTGGTTCAGTGGGTGCGGGTGAACTACAGCTCTCATATGCAAGTCCCATGGTCCATCCTCCTCCACACTGCACCAGGATGGTGGGTGGGTCATGGGGGCTTTGTGTGTCAAGTTTCTTCTTGATCGGTCATTGGTGTGGGTCGCAATGGTCTCAGGAAGTGAATGAAGGTACTGCAAATCCCATCATCCATAATGCATCATCCCACAAACCACACCAGGATGTAGAGTGGGTAATGGAATCTCTGTATGCCAAGTTCGGTTTTGCTCAGTCATTGGTGTAGATCGGAATGGTCTGAAGAAATGAGTGAAGATACTGTAATCCCCATCATCCATGGTCTAAAGTCTTTCACACCGCACCAGGATTTAGAGTGGGTTATGGGGACACTGTTCAATCTTGCTCTGTCACTGGTAAGAGTTACAGTAGTTTCATGAAGTGTGTGAAGGTATTGCAGGTCCAATCATCCATGGTGAATTCTCCTCCAAACCACAACAGGATGTAGAGTTGATCATGGTGGCTCTCTGTGCCAGGTTTCGTCCAGATCAGTCATTGGTTAGGGTTGCAGTGGTCTCAGCAAGTGTGTTTAGGTACTGCAAGTCCCATCATCCATGGTCCATCCCCCTCCAAACTGCACCAGGATGTAGAGCGGGTCATGTGCCAAGTTTGATCTTTCTCGGTCTTTGTTGGGGGCCACAGTGGTCTGTGGGAACCAAAGGGTTTGAAAGTACTACAAATCCCATCATCCATCATCCATTGTCCGTCGTCCCCCAAACCTCACCAGGATGTAAAGGGGGTCATGGGGGCTCTGTGTGCCAAGTTTGGTCTTGATCAGTCATTGGATGAGGGTCGCAGTGGTTTCAGTAAGTGACTGAAGGTACTGCAAGTCCCATCATCCATGGTCCTCCCTCCTCTAAACTGCAGCAGGATGTAGAGTGGGTCATGAGGGCTCTGTGTGCCAAGTTTGGTTTTTATTGGTCTTTGTTGGGGGCCACAGTAGTCTGTGGGAACCAAAGGGTGGGAAAGCACTACAAATCCCATCATCCATTGTCCGTCCTCCCCCATACCTCACCAGTACATAAAGGGGGTCTCAAGAACTGCGGACTTGAAGGTTGGCTAAAAAAAAAACGAAAAACAGGGGAACTCCAGACAAGAAACAGGGACAGCTATCACCTCCCAACAAAGGATTCCCCCAGGCAGTAAGAAACCACGCCTTGAAAACTGCTAGGCCATTAAATGCAAATCAAGGTGGCCAATAGCTACATTCTTAGGCGATCTCTCGTTGTCCAAGTAGGATTGTCTTCCAAGATCGGTGTACTGGTGGTGGGTCCGTAGGTGGCTATGGAGGCCTATTCTTGATCTGCATGTTCTCCCGCAGTGAAGGTGTTGGTTTCCAGGTAGAAGGCGGTCCCAGTCAGGGTTGGCTTGACACGCCTTCCTCTTGGCACATTTCTCTCTTTCGCCCTCCATTTGTGCTTCTTCAAATTCTACAGCACTGCTGGTCACAGCTGACCTCCAGCTGGAGCGCTCAAAGGCCAAGGCCTCCCAGTTCCCGGTGTCTATGCCAAAGTTTTTAAGGCTGGCTTTGAGCCCATCTTTAAATCTCTTTTCCTGGCCACCAACATTCCTTTTTCTGTTCTTGAGTTCGGAGGAGAGCAACTGCTTTGGAAGACGGTAGTTGGGCATTTGGTCAACGTGGCCAGTCCAATGGAATTTATGTCGGAGGACCTTCGCTTTGATGCTGGTGGTCTTCGCTTCTTCCAGCACGCTGACATTTGTCCACTTTTCTTTCCAAGAGATTTGCAGGATTTTTCAGAGGCAGCGCTGATGGAATCGTTCCAGGAGTTGCACGTGACGTCTGTAGACAGTCCACGTTTTGCAGGCGTATAGCAGGGTTGGGAGTACAATAGCTTTATAAACAAGCACCTTGGTCTCCCTAAGGATATCCCGGTCCTCAAACACTCTCTGCTTCATTCAGAAAAAATGCTACACTCGCAGAGCTCAGGCGGTGTTGAATTTCAGTGTCAATGTCAACATTCACACCTACCTCAGACAGACAAGAGTTCTTTCTCCCACCCTGGACATCATTCCAGAGATATATAGACCCAATTTTCCTCGTTTCCAACAAACTCAACAACCTCCAAGGATGCCTGCCATAGATGTGGATGAAACATCAGCATGTGAATGAAACATCAGGAGAGAATGCTTCCGGAACATGGTCAAACAGCCTGGAAAACTCACAACAACGCAACATCAATTCAGCTTAAGTACTCCATTGTTTATCTCTTTCTCTTCCCCCTTAGGGATTCCCTAACCACAATCCCACTCCCTCCCCCAAAACCTCCCTTTTACATTCTTTGGAAGCCCATTATCTCAGATATGCTATGGCACTGGATAAATTGACTTTTGTGGGTATTTTTGGCTCTTCCTGATAGCAGTAGTATTTGTTTAGATGCCCATGGCACCCCATGGCTGACAGAAGCATCTATTCAGGAGTCCTGGGCCAGAGAGAGCAGGCATGATGTATGTATTTCCGAAGAGGAGCCAAAAGGAAAGCTCTCTTGAATGTCTACTCAGAAGTAGATCCTACTGAATCCTCACAGGCCGGTATCAGTGAGGGAGTCTGTGGAGTAGCAGCCATGCCTTTGCATTCCCCGTCTCCCTGGCTTTTGACATCCCAAGGGTGTTGTGAGCCTTTGCAGATGTGGATGCCTGGCTTCTCTCAGCCCTCCTTCCGATTAGCGGTGACATTTTGCAGCTTGTTCACTTCACCGCAGAGAAGGCCCTTGAAGCTCCGAGGCTCAAGAGGAAAAATGGAGGAGGAGGAGGTGATTATTAATGCGGCACCAAAGTGGGAGAGAGGAGAAACTTTTTGCAGAAAGGCCCAGAGTAGTGGGGAGAAGTGAAATCCCCATCAGGAAATGTATTTTGGTTCTCATAGGAAATCTTGTAAACATTGGAAAAGAGGCATGCGCCTTCTCCTTTGTCATCTCCTTCTCTTCGGCAAGGAACACAAAAATACCAATCTTGCCACCCAAAAAATTGAGGTGCGACTATTATGTGATGAAATCCTCCTTCTGAAGAGTAACCAAAAGAAAAGCTCTTTTGAACATCTACTCAGAAGTAGACCCTAATGAATCCCCACTTTACTACTTCTTTTCCATAATGACGGATCTGGTTAGATACGGGAGATTTAACAGCATCCCTTATAATGAACGGAGTTGTATCTGCGGGGTATCTGTGGGGCACCTGAAATTGAGGATATAGCACACATATTGTTTGATTGCAAATTGTATCAAAAGGTGAGAGACTTCCACCTTTGTCCATATATCAAACGGACAATGTATTGGGATTCTCACATCAGAACAACATATTTTATGTGTGGCCAAGACCCAAAAATAACATATAAAACAGCTCTATACTTAAGCAAAACAATACGTCTGAGAACCACATATGTAGGGCTGATTGGGGTAAATTGTAGGGGTGATAATGAAATATGATGTATATACTCAGCTTGATCAGTTTATCAGTTTTATCATGTCTTATCATATGTATTTACTGTATTATTGTAAGTGTTTTATTTTAACTTTCTACGTGGAGTGTGATCAGGTCTTGTCAGGCCTTGTTGTTCTGTTTCTTATTGTGATATGGCCTAAGGGCTAATCAATAAAATTACGACTACTACTTCTTTTCCTAATAATAATAATAATAATAATAATAATAATAATTGCAAGGACACTGGCACAAGCCAGTAAAGGGGATCTCAGTGAAGGAGAGGCATGCACCTTCTCCTTTGTTATCTCCTCCTCTTATGCAAGGAACACAAAAATACCAATTTTGCCACCCAAAAAATGGAGGTGCGACTAATATGTGATGAAATCCTCCTTCTGAAGAGGAACCAAAGGAAAAGCTCCTTTGAACATCTACTCAGAAGTAGATCCTATTGAATCCCCACTTTACTACTTCTTTTCCTTGTAATAATGATGATGATGATAATAATAATAATAATAATTGCAAAGGCTCTGGCACAAGCCAGTAAAGGAGATCTCAGTGGAGGAGAGGCATGCGCCTTCTCCTTTGTCATCTCTTTGGCTGCTGGATCTACTCCACTGTATAATGCTGTTTGGAACTGTATTGTATGGTCGGTGCAGACCCATATGAGGCAGTTAAGTGAACTATAATATTGCAGAACCAATATTATAAGGCTCCATGCTTGTTTTCATTAGCACTGTTAGGAATTGTGGGAGTTGAAGTCCAAAACACCTGGAGGGCAAAAGTTTGATCGTGCTCTGCGACTCATATGCAAGGACCACAAAAATACCAATCTTGCCACCCAAAAAATGGAGGTGCAACTATTATGTGATGAAATCCTCCTTCTCCTCTTTTACTACTTATTTTCATAATAATAATAATAATAATAATAATAATAATGACATCAAAGCCAGAATTAAAAAGTCGACAACAGATCCGAAATGTAGACTCTGCAAGGAAGCAGATGAAACAATAGATCCCATCCTCAGCTGCTGCAAGAAGATTGCGCAAACAGACTACAAGCAGAGGCATAACACCGTTGCTCAGATGGTTCATGGGAACTTGTGCCACAAAGACCATCTGCCTGCAACAAAGAACTGGTGGGATCACAAGCTAGAAAAAGTTACAGAGAATGAACACGTCAAGCTACTCTGGGACTTCCAGATTCAGAAAGACAGAGTTTTGCAGAAAGACTCCTGCCCTCACTGCCATGTTAAAAAACAAAGTATGGCTTGTCAATGTTGCAATCCCAGGTAACAGCAGGATTGAGGAGAAGCAACTGGAAAAGCAGACATGATACAAGGATTTAAAGATCAAACTGCAAAGACTCTGGCATGAGCCAGTCAAGGTGGTCACAGTGGTGATCGGCACAGTGGGTGCAGTGCCTAAAGACCTTGGCCTGCACTTAATCACAATCGGCAATGACAAAATTACAATCTGGCAGCTACAAAGGCCACCTCACTGGGATCTGCACGCATTATTCGCCGATACATCACACAGTCCTAGACACTTGGGAAGTCTCCAACATGTGATTCAATACAACAGCAAGTAGAGTGTCTGCTGTGGACTCATCTTGTTGTGTTTCAAATAATAATAATAATAATAATAATAATAATAATAATAATATAGTCCTCATTACTTCCAAGCTATTGCTTCCTTATTCTTCCTTAGTGATCTTGTCTGCTGTGGACTCATCTTGTTGTTTACCTGGGAAAAGAGAAGGTAGAGAGGAAACATGAGAACCGTGTTTCAAGATTTCAAAGGGTATCTCATTGAGGAGGAGGAGGAGGAGGAGGAGGAGGAGGAGGAGGAGGAAAACTGACTTTCTTCTGCTCTAGAGACCAGGCCACAAGGGAGCGATGGGTTCAAATGGCAGGGAAAGGGATTTGCCTGAAAAGATTAGGAAGAACTTCCCGAAAGTAAGATCTGTTGGAGAGTGGCCTTGTCTGCCTGGGTGTGCGGTGGAGTCTCCTTCTCTGGAGAGTTTTCCACAGAGGCTGTCTATCGGGAGTGCTTTGATTGTGCCTTCTTGCATGGCAGGGGGTTTGACTGGATGGCCCTTGGGGGTCTCTTCCACATCTGGGATTCTATATCAGAAGTAGGCAATATGGGGTCAAATGGATACATTTTTTCCTCTCCCATCCACCATTTCACCGTGACCAAGGCCAACCCTTTTGGGGTCCAAGAATTTCCCCGTCTTTCCTTCACTTTCTGACTCTGAAAGAGAAGAGGAAGGGGAGGAAAGGGCAGGGAGGAAAGGGGACTTCGGGAGAACTTTCTCCCTCCCTCCCGGCCCAGCCACCCTGTGCCCCCCCCCCCCCAAGTTAAAAAATTTGCCAATGCCTGGTGTATATGCTTGTGCATTTGCCTGGTTTATGGATAGGATCATCAATTTCCTCACTCAATTGTCAATCAACCCACAACAAAAGGTGTTTTGGTTTCTGGCCATCCATTTCGGCCATGAAAAATAGTTATTATTAGGCATAATCTTGGCTCAGGCCATCAGTAGCTGATCCAGTTTGATTTAACTAGACCGACAGCTGCGGCTAGAACTGTGTCAAAGGTATTTGGGGATTTTTTTTGAAAGTCGTTTTTCTCCAAACTTAGGAAGTTCCTTAATGAGTAGAGAAGACGTGGATATATATTATTTCCCAATTACTCACTATGGGAGCACCTACACCAGGCCTGACCTCCCTCCAGGTTAGTGGTTCTCAACCTTCCTAATGCCGAGACCCCTTGATACAGTTGCTCATGTTGTGGTGACCCACAACCATAACATTATTTCATTGCTACTTCATAACTGTAATTTTGCTATTGTTATGAATCATCATGTAAATATTTGGTATGCAGGATGTATTTTCATTCACTGGATCAAATTTGGCACAAATACCCAATATGCCCAAATTTCAATACTAGTGGGGTTGGGGGGGGGGGTTGATTTTGTCATTTGGGAGCTGTAGTTGCTGGGATTTATAGTTCACCTACAATCAAAGAGCATTATGAACCCCACCAACGATGGAACTGAACCAAACTTAGCACACAAAACTCCCACGACGAACAGAAAATACTGGAAGGGTTTGGTGGGCATTGACCTTGAGTTTGGGAGTTGTAGTTCACCTACATTCAGAGAGCACCGTGGACACAAATCTGGGCCAAACTTGGCACAAATACTCAATATACCCAAATGTGAACACTGGTAGAGTTTGGGGAAAATAGACCTTGACATTTGGGAGTTGTAGTTGCTGGGATTTGTAGTTCACCTACAATCAAAGAGCATTCTGAACCCCACCAATGATTGAATTGGACCACAATCTATGCTGACGATTGTGCCATCACCGCTCAAGCAGGGAGCTTAAGCAGCTGATGGGGAAAAGGAAGGGGGCTGAGGCTGTTAGGAATTGTAGGAGTTGAAGTCTGAAACACCTGGAGAGAGGGCCCAAGTTTCTACACTGTAGAAATAAAGCAATTTCATACCACTGTCATGGGATCCTGGGATTTGTAGTTCCGTGAGGCACCAGCAGTCTTTGGCAGAGAAGACCTTCTAAAAGGAGAACTTTCCATAGTTTTATAGCACTGAGTCAGTTAAAGTGGTGTCAAACTGCATTAATTCCACAGTATAGATGCACCCAGTGTCACTTCTGGCTTTGCAAAGAGCACTTAAGGAGCCAGCTGGGGGAAATAACCCATTGAGAGGTGCTTTGGGGTTCCCTGCTGTGAAGGAAGCAAGCAAGCAAAAGGCTGCAAGTCTGTGCAGACAGAGAGGGCCAGGGAGGAGGAAGAGGCTCCTGGTCTGAGCTGAGTGGTGCTTCGGCCTTTTAAAAGGCGGGTGCCGTATTGACTGGCCTAGTTCTCAGAAAGGTGGTAGACCTGCATCAGGGTTGGACCACTTTCCCTGTGTTTCCCTGCGTCGAGGAGAAAGCTCTAAACCAAGCAGATGGGCATTAGCTGTTTGCCGTGGCATGGATAGGATTTGGTGCAGAGACAATATTCGATTTTCCTTTCTGAAGCTTGAAATATTTTTTTCTTAGGATACTGCTTTTCTCAGCATTGTGCCCTTCGTAGCTTTGGGTTATAATTCCCAGCCATTAGAATAATAGAATTTGAAGAGACTTCGTGGGCCATCCAGTCCAACCTTCTGCCAAGAAACAGGACAATAATAATAATAATAATAATAATAACAACAACAAATGTAACTCTGAAAAAGGAGACAAAGGAGGGCCTGATTCTGGCAGGCCAAGAACAAGCCATTCGAACCAAGGCCATCAAAGCCAGAATTGAAAAGTCAACAACAGATCCCAAATGTAGACCCTGTAAGGAAGCAGATGAAACAAGAGATCCCATCCTCAGCTGCTGCAAGAAGGTCGCGCAGACAGACTCCAAGCAGAGGCACAACACCGTGGCTCAGATGATGCATTGGAACTTGTGCCACGAACACCATCTGCCTGCGACAAAGAACTGATGGGATCACAAGCCGGAAAAAGTTACAAAGAATGAACACGCCAAACTCCTCTGGGGCTTCTGGATTCAGACAGACAGAGTTTTGGAGTACAATACTCCTGACCTCACAATTGTGTTAAAAAAATATAAGAGGATTTAAAGATCCAACTGCAAAGACTCTGGCACAAGCCAGTCAAGGTGGTCCCTGTGGTGATGGGCACACTGGGTGCAGTGCCTCAAGACCTTGGCCTGCACTTAAACACAATCGGCGCTGACAAAATTACCATCTGCTAGCTGCAGAAGGCCACCTTACTGGGATCTGCACGCATTATTCGCTGATACATCACACAGTCCTTGACACTTGGGAAGTGTCCGACGTGTGATCCAATACAACAGCCGGCAGAGTGACCTTGTTTGCTGTGGACTCATCTTGTTGGGTTTCTAATAATAATAATAATAATAATAATAATAATAATAATAATAATAATACATCACACAGTCCTAGACGCGTGGGAAGTGTTCGACTTGTTATTTTTTGACACAAAGTCCAGCATATAGATCTCGTTTGTTGTGACATATTGTGGTTTTGTGTCAGTAAAATAATAATAATAAACAAGAAAACATATTTATTTATTTCTGATTATCTATCTAATAGCTATTAAATATTAATATAGCTATCTATCTAATCATCTATTTATCTAATAATCTGTCCAATTGTCTATCATCCAACTTATCTATTTAATAGCCTATCTTTCTATCAGTCTATCTATCCCTTTATATCTATCTAGCTATCTGTCAGTCTATCTCTTTCTATCAATTTATCTCTTTATATCTGTCTGTCTGTCTATCTGTCTGTACCTCTTTATATCTATCTGTCTATCTATATCTATCTTTCTATCAGTCTATCTATCTATCTGTCTCTTTATATCTATCTATCTCTTTATATCTAGCTATATATCTATCTTTCAGTCTATCTCTCTGTCTATCTATTTTCTATCAGTCTATCTTTATATCTATCTCTTTATACCTAGCTATATATCTATCTTTCTATCTCTCTGTCAGTCTGTCTATCTATCTATCTATCTATCTATCTATCTATCTATCTATCTCTTTCTTTGTATCTATCTCTCTAGCTATCTATCAGTCTATCTCTTTCTATCTATTTATCTCTTTATATCTATCTATCTGTCTGTCTATCACTATATCTATCTATCTATTCTATCTTTCTTTCTTTGTATCTCCTGTCTGTCTGTCAGTCAGTCAATCTATCTATCTCTCTTTCTTTGTATCCATCTATCTGTCTGTCTATCTATCTCTTTATATCTATCTATCTATCTATCTCTATCTATCTCTTTATATCTATCTATCTGTCTATCTATCTATATCTATCTGTCTCTTTATATCTATCTATATCTATCTGTCTCTTTATATCTATCTAGATCTATCTATCTATCTATCTATCTATCTATCTATCTATCTTTCTATCAGTCTATCCATCTCTTTCTTTATATCTCTATCTATCTCTATCTCCCTGTCTGTCTCTATCTATCTATCTATCTATCTATCTCTTTCTTTATATCTATCTGTCTCTTTCTATCTATCTAGATCTTTCTATCTTTCTATCTATCTGTCTATCCATCTCTTTCTTTATATCTCTATCTTTCTATCTATCTATCAGTCTATCATCTTTCTTTCTTTCTAATAATCTATCTATCTTTCTGTCAGCCTATCTATCTCTTTCTTTATATCTATCTGTCTAATTATCTATCATGTTTCTTCCTTTTTTCCTTTCGAATAATCTATTCATGTATCTATCTATCTATCTATCTATCAGCCTATCTTTCTGTCTGTCTGTCTGTCTATCTATCTATCTATCTATCAGTCTGTATCTGTCTATCAGCCTATCTATCTATCTATCAGCCTATCTATCTATCTATCTATCGATCGATCGATCGATCGATCTATCTATCAATCAGCCTATCTTCCTATCAGTCTATCTAATCATCTAACTATCTATTAATCTTTCTTGCTTGCTATCAGTCTGTCTATCTATCTAACTATCTCACCCTCTATTTCTCTTTCTTTCTTTCTATCTATCAGTCTATGTACCTATCTAATCTTCTATGTATTGATCTCTCAGCTTAAGAGGCTGAGAGGGAAAAGGAAGGGGCCTGAGGCTGCTAGGAATGCTGGGAGTTGGGATCCCAAACAGCTGGAGGGCCCAAGTTGGCCCAAGCCTGCTCTAAATGGGAAGGAAGATGGAAAAGGAAGGGAAGGAGGGGAGGAAAACCCCAAAAGAGATGGAGGTCAAAGAGACGGCCATTGTCGCATTCCCTTCCTCAACGAAGGGGCTGGAAAGAGAGTTCCAAAAAGAGGCTCAGGATGCGGCCTTGGCCGCTCTCCCAGGAAGGAAACGGAATCCCCTTTCCTTCCAACGGATTGCAAGGGCGAGAGCGCTCCTGAGCATGTGCAGAGCGCCTTCCTCTCGGTGCTGGGATTGACCGCTACTCGTAACGAGAGGGGGTAGGGGTGGGGTGGGGTGGGAAATAACACGAACGGTGGTCTTAAAGGCGAAGGATGAAGAGAACCCCTCCACACTTCAATTTGGTTTCATCTACATGGCCGATTTAGCGTGGTTTTGATGTTTTGACACCGCTTTCACCTCCTAGCTCCATGCTGTGGGATCCTTTGTAATCTTGGGCAAAGAAGAAGGAGAAAGGCTTGGCCAAACTATAACATCACACACACACACACATATATATATACACACACACACATTCATACATACACAGGTACATATCATCACAGCACACATACACATGAGGTCCAAGTGTCTGGGATTCGTCTCTGAATATTGGGCTCTTCCCAAAAGCCTTATATTAGTAAATAATAATAATAATAATAGTAATAATAATAATAATAATAAAGTACATTATTATTAGTAGTGGTTGTATATATTGCTATATATTATTATTAGTATATAGTATATTATTATAATTATATAGTCTGTTATCATTAGTATTATATAGTAATTATAGTATAATTTGTTCTTGTTAGTATATAGTATATTAGTAGTAGTATTATATAGTCTATTATTCGTATTATATAGTATATTATTAGTAGTAGTAGTATATAGTCTATTATTGCTAGCATTATATAGCAATTATTATATATTATTATTATATAGTATGTTCTTATTAGTATATAGTAGTATTATATAGTCTGTTATTATTAGTATTATATAGTAATTATTATATAATATGTTCTTATTAGTATATAGTATATTATTAGTAGTATTATATAGTCTATTATTATATAGTATATAGTATAATATTATTAGTATTTTATAGTGTACTATTATTAGCATTATTCGTATTATAGTCTATTATTAGTAGTATTATATAGTATATTATTATTAATATTTATAGGATACTATTATTAGTATTATATAGTATATTATTAGTACTATTACTGGTATCATATAGTACATTATTATTAGCATTATTATTATTTTCTTGCAAATGGGGAACGAAAGGAAAATGAATCTTCAATGCAGATGAGTCTTTTTCCTCCTTTGCTCTTGCTGTGAAAGAAAGGAAGAAGGAAGAGGAAGGAAGGAAGGAGGAAAGGGAAAGGAAGTAGGAAAGCAGCAAGACAAGAGAGAAGGAAAGGAAAGGAGGAAGGAAAAACGAAAGTAGGAAGGAGGCAAGAAAAAGGAAGAAGGGAAAGAGGAAGGAAGGAAGGAGGAAAGCAGCAAAGAAAAGGAAGGAAACGAAAGGAAGGGAGAGAAAGGAAGAAAAAGAAGGCAGAAAAGAAGGAAGGGAAGGGAAGGAAGAAGGGGAAATAAAAGTAGGAAAGCAGCAAAGAAAGGGAAGGAAGGAAATGAAAGAAAGTGTGAGAAAGGAAGAAAAAGAAGGCAGGAAAGCTGGATAGATGGAGGGAACGAAGGGAAAGGAAGAAGGAAAACAATGTAGGAAAACGGCAAAGAAAGGGAAGGAAGGAAACGAAAGGAAGTGTGAGAAAGGAAGAAAAAGAAGACAGGAAAGAAGGATAGATAGAAGGAAGGAAAGGAAGGGGAAAACAAAGTAGGAGAGCAGCAAAGAAAAGGAAGGAAACGAAAGGAAGTATAGAAAATGAAGGAAAAGAAGACAGGAAAGATGGAAGGAAGGAAAGAAAGAAAGGGAAATAAATTAGGAAGGCAGGAAAGAAAGATGGATAGAAGGAGGGATGGAAGGAAAGGAAGAAGGGGAGAACAATGTAGAAAAGGAAGGAAGGAAACGAAAGGAAGTATAGAAAAAGAAGACCGGAAAGATGAAAGGAAAGAAAGAAAGGGAAATAAATTAGGAAGGCAGGAAAGAAAGATGGATAGAAGAAGGGAAGGAAGGAAGGAAAAGAAGAAGGGGAAACAATGTAGAATAGGAAGGAAGGAAACGAAAGGAAGTAAAGAAAAAGAAGACAGGAAAGATGAAAGGAAGGAAGGAAGGAAGGAAAGATAAATAAACTGGGAAAGCAGGAAAGAAACGAAAGGAAGTATAGAAAAAGAAGGAAAGAAGGAGGAAAACAAAAGCGTAGCAGTAAGGAAGAAGGGGGAAAAGAATTTGAGAAGGCAACAAGGAAGGAAAGAAGGAAGGAAGGAAGGAAGGAAGGAAGAGAGGAAGGAAGGAAGGAAGGAAGGAAGGAAGGAAGAGAGGAAGGAAGGAAGGAAGGAAGAGAGGGAGGGAGGGAGGGAGAGAGGAAGGGAGGAAGGGAGGAAGGAAGGAAGGAAGGAAGGAAGGAAGGAAGGAAGGAAGGAAGGAAAGGAAAGGAAAGGAAACGAGGGAGGAAAGAGAAAGGAAAGGAAGGAGTCGGGCGGCGAGCCCTTTAAGAGAGTCCGACCGGGCAAGTTCATGAAAGTTTCCAAAGTTTCCTGGGGGGAGGAGGGAGGGAGGGAGGGAGGGAGTGGGCGGGGATTGGCTGCGTCCGGGCGCGCGCCCCTCCCTCCTTGGCCCCGCCCCTTCTCTGCCCCTCCCGCCCTGATTGGCGTGGGGGGGGGCGGGCGGAGAGGGGGCACCTGGGCGCCTGCATCCCCGCAGCTGAGGCTCGTGGACCCTCTCGGGCCTGTGATTGGCTGGCGGTGCCTCCAGCTGGGGAGGGGAGGGGGGCAGAAGGAGGGAGGGAGTCAAAGCAGGCGCCCCCGCCCCACTCGGACCCACGCCTCACGCCTCACTCGGGAGGAAAGAAGGGAAAGAGAAGGAAGGACGGAAAGGAGGAGAAGAAGGAGAAGAAGGAGAAGGGGAGAGGCCCTCCGCACCCCCGACGCCCCCCACCATGAGCAACCTGCCCCCCAAGGAGAGCGAGCACAGCGGCGGCAGCAGCGAGGAGGAGGTAGGCAGGCAAGGCGGGGGGGGGGGGGCGCGGGTAAGGAGACCCGGTCCTTGGGGAGCCCCCCCCTCCTCCTCCTCACCCGCTTTCCGCCTGCAAAAAGGCGCTGAAAAGCCCATGGACGCCCCTTCCAGGAAAGGCTCTCCAGTCCTTTCCACACAGCTGGATACAACCCCACATTATGTATCTGCTTTGAACTGGGATATATGGCAGTGTGGACTCAAATAACCCAGTTTACCTTTTCGCCTTGGTTTTTTTAGCTCGTGTTCTATTTTGAAATGGCCATAGGACTGGTGAAATAAATAAATAAATATTATTATTATTACTGTGTGGAAGGGCCCTCTCTCAGCCCTCCCTTCTTCTCTACTTTGCCTTCCTTTCTCCCCTCCATTCTTCCTTCTTTTATCCATTCTGCCTTCTCTCCTCTTTTTCTTTCTACTTTCCTTTTTCTTTTCTCCCTTCCGTTCTGTCTTACTTCCAATTTTCCTTCTTTTCTATCCTTTCTCCCCTCCATTCTTCCTTCTTTCCAGCCCTTCTTCCTTCCTTCCTTCCTGTTTTCCTTCCTGTTTTCCCTTCTTCTTTTCTACCCTTTTCTCCCCTCCATTCTTCCTTCTTTCCATCCCTCCTTCCTTCCTCCCATCCTGATTTCCCTTCTTCTTTTCTACCCTTTTCTCCCCTCCATTCTTCCTTCTTTCCATCCCTTCTTTCTTCCTTCCTTCCTTCCTTCCTGTTTCCCCCTTCTTTTTTATCCTTTCTCCCATCTATTCTTTCTTCTTTCCATCCCTCCCTCCCTCCTTCCTTCCTTCCTTCCTTCCTTCCTGATTTTCCTTCTTCTTTTCTATCCTTTTCTCCCCTCCATTCTTCCTTCTTTCCATCCCTTCTTCCTTCCTTCCTTCCTCCCTGTTTTCCCTTCTTCTTTTCTATCCTTTCTCCCCTCTATTCTTCCTTCTTTCCAACCCTTCTTCCTTCCTTCCTGTTTCCCCCTTCTTTTTTATCCTTTCTCCCATCTATTCTTTCTTCTTTCCATCCCTCCTTCCTTCCTTCCTTCCTTCCTTCCTTCCTGATTTCCCTTCTTCTTTTCTATCCTTTTCTCCCCTCCATTCTTCCTTCTTTCCATCCCTTCTTCCTTCCTTCCTTCCTTCCTTCCTGTTTTCCTTCTTTTCTATCCTTTCCCCCTTCCATTCCCCCTTCTTTCCATCCATTCAGCCTTCCTTCCTTCTTACTTTTTTTCTTCTTTATCCTTTCACCCTTCCTATTTTCCTTCCTATTTTCCTTCCTATTTTTCTTTTCCCCCTCCATTCTCCCTTCTTTCCATCCATTCTTCCTTCCTTCCTATTTTCCATTCTTTTCTCCCCTCCGTTCTGCCTTCCTTCTTATTTTCCTTATTTTCTATTCTTTCTCCCCTCCATTCTGCCTTCTTTCCATCCATTCTGCCTGCCTTCCTTCTTATTTGCCTTTCTTCTTTATCCTTTCTCCCCTCCATTCTTCCTTCATTTCATCTCTTCTGCCTTCCTTCCTTTCTCCTCTCCATTCTTCCTTCTTTCCATCCCTTCTGCCTTCCTTCTTATTTCCCTTTCCTCTTTTCTATCCTTTCACCCCTCCATTCTTCTTCCGTCCTTCCTTCCTATTTTCCATCTTTTTTCCTTTCTTCTCTCCATTTTTCCTTCCTTTCATCTGTTCTGCCTTCCTTCCTATTTTCCCTTCCTTCTTTTCTATCCTCCCTCCCCTCCATTCATCTTTCTTTCTATTCATTTTGCCTTCTTTTATTTTGTCCTATTTTCCTTGCTTCTTTCCCTCCCTCCCTCCCCTCCATTCTTCCATCTTTCCATCCATTCCTTCTTTTTTCCTATCTCCTTTCCTTCCTTTTTTCTTTTCTACTTTTCCTTCCTTCTATCCACCCTTCCCTTTTCCCTTCCTTCCTATTTTCCTTTCTTTCCTCCATTCTTCCTTTTCCTTCCTTCCTATTTTCTTTTCTTCCATTCCTCCTTCTATCCATCAATTCTGTTTTCTTTCCTTCCTCCCTTCCGTTCTTTTTTCCCCCAACCTCCTCTCCTTGCTTTCTTCTCTTCTACTTTTCCATAATTTATCCCTTCAATTCTTCCTTCTTTCCATTCATTTCCCCCCAACTTTCCTTCCTTCCTATTCTCTTTTTCTTTCCCTCCTTCCTGTTTTTCCTTCTTTTCTCCCCTCCATTCTTCCTTATTTATTATTATATGGTTATGTTTATTACATTATACCTCACTTTTATTGCTGTATTGTAATATATCACACACACATATATAAAAATTTAAAATCTAGCCATTTTTCCATTTTTCTTCCTTTCTTTCCTCTTTCTCCTTTTCCTCCTTTCTCCCCTTCTTTCTTCCCATCCCTCCTTCCATTATTTCTTCATACCTTCTTTCCTTCCTTTTTCTCCTTTTCCTCCTTTCTCCCCTTCATTCTTTCCATCCCTCCTTCCATTATTTCTTCATACCTCCCTTCCCCTTTTCTCCTTTTCCTCCTTTCTCCTCTTCTTTCTTCCCATCCCTCCTTCCATTATTTCTTCATACCTTCTTTCCTTCCTTTTTCTCCTTTTCCTCTTTTCTCCCCTTCATTCTTTCCATCCCTCCTTCCATTATTTCTTCATACCTCCCTTCCCTTTTTCTCCTTTTCCTCCTTTCTCCTCTTCTTTCTTCCCATCCCTCCTTCCATTATTTCTTCATACCTTCTTTCCTTCCCTTTTCTCCTTTTCCTCCTTTCTCCCCTTCATTCTTTCCATCCCTCCTTCCATTATTTCTTCATACTTCCCTTCCCTTTTTCTCCTTTTCCTCCTTTCTCCTCTTCTTTCTTCCCATCCCTCCTTCCATTCATTCTTCATACCTCCCTCCCTTCCTTTATTCTCATTTTCCTTTCTCCCCTTCATTCTTCCCATCCCTCCTTCCATTCTTTCTTCATCCCTCCCTTCCTTTTTTCTCCTTTCTCCCCTTCATTCTTTCCATCCATCCTTCCATTCTTTATTTTTTTTAACCTTCTTTTCTTGCTATTTGTTATATCTGTTCTGAGATAGGCCACAAAATTTATTATTATTATTATTATTATTATTATTATTATTATTATTATTATTTCTACATTCCTACCTATTTTCCTCCCCTACCATTTGTTTTTCCTATTCTTCCTTTCCTTCTCCTTTCCTCTATCCCTTCTTCCGGTCTCCCTTTCTTTCCTTTCTCTGCCCAAAAATACCTGCGGATTGGCGCTTTCTTAATGGCATGGACAACGGTTTGGCTGGCGTCGTGGTGACCTCTTCCAGGGACAACATGACCTTTTCTCAATGTGTCTCTGCCTTGGGGTGGTCAACAATAGGGGGGGGGTAGCAGGCTATGAATTCCTTGACCTTTCCCATTTGGCTCATGTTGGCCACTGTTGTGCTTTCCCACACATGGGTAAACTTGGGCCTTCCAGGTGTTTTGGACTTCAACTCCCACAATTCCTGGCCTGAGGCCCTTTCTTTTTCCCCTTCAGCCGCTTAAGCGGCTGAAGGGGAAAAAGAAGGGTCCTCAGGCCAGGAATTGTGGGAGTTGAAGTCCAAAACACCTGGAAGGCCCAAGTTGATCCATTTCTTCCTTAGGGAGAATTTCATCTATGCTGATGATTGTGCCATCACCACTCAAGCAGGGCGCTTAAGCGGCTGAGGGGGGAAAAGGAAGGAACCTGAGGCTGTTAGGAATTGTCGAGCTTCACCGACTTTGCCTCTTGCCTTAGATCTGACCTTATTTGGATGACTTAAGAGTGACATTTCCCACTCCTTGTTCTTCTTGAGACTCAGATGTTGCTTGGTTCCACTTTGTATCAAACTGAAATCAAGATGCGGTTGCAAATATACGAGAACGTAGGCCCTGGGATTGAATCACGACTCAATCCCGTGCAAGAAAGCGAAGGATCAGATTTGCTGATTCCTCTTACGGCTTCTGGAATTGACTGGCGACAGAGAGTGTGCCATTGTGTTGTCGAAGGCTTTCATGGCCGGAATCACTGGGTGGTTGTGAGTTTTCTGAGCTGTCTGGCCATGCTCTATGGCAGGCATCCTCAGAGGTTGGGAGGTTTGTTGGAAGCTAAGCAAGTGAGATTTATATATCTGTGGAATGGTGTCCAGGGTGGGAGAAAGAACTCTTGTCTGTTTGATGCAATTGTGGATATGTATTATTATTATTATTATTATTAACACATCAGTCCACATTAGTCCACAGCACTCTGCTGGTTGTTGTATTGGGTCACATGTCGGACACTTCCCAAGTGTATATTGTTATTATTGTTATTGTTATTATTATTATTACTATTATTGTTATTATTATTATTATTATTATTATTATTATTATTATTAGAAACACATCAATATTAGTCCACAGCAAACAAGGTCACTGCTGGCTGTTGTATTGGATCACACGTCGGACACTTCCCAAGTGTATATTGTTGTTATTATTATTAGTAATACATCAATATTAGTCCACAGCAAACAAGGTCATCCTGCTGACTGTTGTGTTGGATCACACGTCGGACACCTCCCAAGTGTATATTATTATTATTATTATTATTATTATTATTATTATTATTATTACATCAAGATGAGTCCACAGCAAACAAGATCACTCTGCTGGCTGATGTATTGGATCACACGTCGGATCCTTCCCAAGTGTCTAGGACTGTGTGATGTATTGGCAAATGATGCGTGCAGATCCCAGTAAAAGGCCGTGTAGCCTTTTACAGCTGGCAGATGGTAATTTTGTCAGCGCCAATTGTGTTTAAGTGCAGGCCAAGGTCTTTAGGCACTGTACCCAGTGTGCCGATCACTACTGGGACCACCTTGATTGGTTTGTGCCAGAGTCTTTGCAGTTCGATCTTTAAATCCTATTATTATTATTATCACAACAAGATTAGTACACAGCAAACAGGGTCACTATGTCTGGAATCACTGGGTTGCTGTGAGTTCTCCAGGCTGTATGGCCATGTTCCAGAAGCATTCTCTCCTAACATTTTGCCCACATCTATGGCAGGCATCCTCAGAGGTTGAGATATCTGTTGGAAACTAGGCAAGTGAGTTTTATATATATGTGGAGTGTCCAGGGTGGGAGAAAGGTTTTCATGGCCGGAATCCCTGGGTTGCTGTGAGTTTTTCCGGGCTGTATGGCCATGTTCCAGAAGCATTCTCTCCTAACATTTTGCCCACATCTATGGTAGGCATCATCAGAGATTGTGGGGTCTGTTGGAAACTAGGTGAGGTTTATATATCTGAATGGGAAAAAGGCTTTCACGGCCGGAATCCCTGGGTTGCTTTGAGTTTTCCAGGTTGTATGGCCATGTTGCAGAAGCATTCTCTCCTAACATTTCACACACATCTATCCTCAGAGGTTGTGAGGTCTGTTGGAAACTAGGCAAGTGAGGTTTATCTATCTGGGTGGGACAAAGCCTTTCATGGTTAGAATCACTGGGATGCTGTGAGTTTTCCGGGCTGTATGGCTATGTTCCAGGAGAAAAGGCTTCTGGAACATGGCCATACAGCCCAGAAAACTCACAGCAACCCATTGTGCCATGCGCTTGTCTTCCCAATTGGAATTTCATGGATTTCTTCCCTTTCTTATCTCCTTTTGGAAACTGCTACATGGCCAAGCGTAGACTCTGCATGCAGTGTTACCAAATCCAGTGTTTATTTCTTGCGGAAACTCCCCATCTGTAATGTGTCCAAGTTGTAATTTATGATCCTCTGTATCTGTATCATGCGAACGGAGCAACGAGCGAGGGAGAGCCGAATGGACGGCCTTCCTGGGGCAGAGTGACCTCCATGTTGTGTTTGCAGCTCTTGAGACAGAAAGGAGCCTCAATTCCCTCTGGGTTGCAGTCGGATTCTGGTCCCCTCCCATCTCGCCGGGAAAGAGCCGTGTAGCTTCCTTGGCGCAGAATGGCGGCCGCCCGGCTCCATGTTCCTTCCCAACGAAATGGGGATTTTTCAATGCAGCTCATTTAAACCTCCCACTACCTAAAAATAATGGTTTACCCCCCAAAATTTCTCAATCAACATCTTCTATGGTGTTCTCCTCTGTCCTGGTGATCTCTTGCAAATGCTTTCTTAGGTGGACCAAGGTTCATATCAGAATATTGTACATTGTATCTTGATTTTTGAATGGAAAAAACTGGTTAATTCAGCATTTCTCAACCTGAGGGTTGGAACATTTGTGGGGGGTCATGAAGAGGTGTCAAAGGGGTCACCAAAGGCCATCAGAAGACACAATATTTTCTGTTGTTCATGGGGGTTCGGTGTGTCAAGTTTGGTTCAATTTCATTGTTGGTGGGGTTCAGAATGCTCTTTGATTGTAGGTGAACTATAAATCCCAGCAACTACAACTCCCAAATGTCAAGGTCTATTTTCCCCAGCCTCCACTAGTGTTCACATTTGGGCATATTGAGTATTCGTGCCAAGTTTGGTTCAGGTCCATCATTGTTTGAGCCCACATTGCTTTCTGAATGTAGGTGAACTACAACTCCCAAACACAAGGTCAGTGCCTACCAAACCCTTCCAGTATTTTCGGTTGCACGTGGGAGCTCTGTGTGCCAAGTTTGGTTCAATTCCACCATTGGTGGAGTTCAGAATGCTCTTTGATTGTAGGTGAGCTATAAATCCCAGCAACTAATACTCCCAAATGTCAAGGTCTATTTCCCCCAACCTCCACCAGTGTTCACATTTGGGCATATTGAGTATCTGTGCCAAGTTTGTTCCAGGTCCATTATTCTTTCACAGTACTCTCTGGATGGAGGTGAACTACAACTCCAAAACCCAAGGTCAGTGCCCACCAAACCCTTCCAGTATGTTCTCTTGGCCATGGGAGTTTTGTGTGCCAAGTTTGGTTCAATTCCATCGTTGGTGGAGTTCAGAATGTTCTTTGATTGCAGGTGAACTATAAATCCCACTATCAACTCCCACCATTCCTAACAGCCTTAGGCCCCTTCCTTTCCCCCCTTAGTTGCTTAAGCTGAATGCTGGGCCCATAACCAATGTTGTGGTCTGTTGCCAGTGCAGAATGCAAGGAAGCTTTCTCTACAGAAAGCTTGGGCAAACTTCAGCTCTCCAGGTGTTTTGGACTACAACTCCCACCATTCCTAAGAGCCTCAGGCCCATTCCTTTTCCCCCTCAGCTGCTTAAGCAGCTGAGAGGGAAAAGGAATGGGCCTAAAGCTGTTAGGAATGGTGGGAGTTGTAGTTCAAAACACCTGGAGGGCCCAAGTTGGCCTATGCCTGGTCTATATTATAAGCAAATACTCTGTAAACATCCAATTAAGCCAGTATTTTCCAACCTTCGTAATGCTGCGACTCCTTAATACAGTCCTCATATTGTGGTGGCCCCCAACCATAACATTATTTTCATTGCTACTTCATAACTGTAATGTTGGCACTGTTATGAATTGTAATGTAAATATCTGATATGCAGGATGTATTTTCATTCACTGGGCACAAACACCCAATACGTCCAAATTTGAACGTGGGGTTGGGGGGGATTGGTTTTGTCATTTGGGAGTTGTAGTTGCTGGGATTTATAGTTCACTTACAATCGAAGAGCATTCTGAACCCCACCAACGATCGAATTGAACCGAACTTGGTACACAGGACTCCCATGACCAATAAAAAATACTGGAAGGATGTGGTGGGCATTGATCTTGAGTTTTGGAGTTGTAGTTCATCCACATCCAGACAGCACTGTGGACTCAAACAACGATGGATCTGGACTAAGCTTGGCACAGATACTCAATATGCCCAAATGTGAACACTGAGGGAAGGGGGAGAGTCTGGAGAAAATAGATCTTGACATTTGTGAGTTGTAGTTGCTGGGATTTATAGTTCACCTACAATCGAAGAGCATTCTGAACCCCACCAACGATGGAATTGAACCAAACTTGGCACACAGGACTCCCATGACAAATAGAAAATACTGGAAGGGTGTGGTGGGCATTGATCTTGAGTTTTGGAGTTGTAGTTCACCTACATTCAGAAAGCACTGTAGACTCAAACAATGATGAATTTGGGCCAAACTTGGCACAAATACTCAATATACCCAAATGTGAATAGTGGTGGAGTTTGGGGAAAATAGACCTTGACATTTGGGAGTTGTAGTTGCTGGGATTTATAGATTCTGAAATACCTGATGTGGGCCTTAAGCGATTGAGGGGGGGGGGAAAGGAAAGGGCCTGAGGCTGTTAGAAATGCTGGGAGTTGAAGTCCAAAACACCTGGAGGGCCTAAGTTGGCCCATGCCTGGTGTAGACCTATACAATGCCTTTTCCTTTGTTTAATCGAGTTCTGCAAAAAAAAAAGATCGTCAATCATTAGCAAGTTTGTGGAAGTCACATAGGCCACTAAAGCCAAATTGCAAACCTAGTAGGAAAGGTTAACATTTAACTGTTAGTGAAAGAAATACAGAGTTTACAAACAATTAATTAAACGGTTAAGCCTTTTCTGCTAACCTTCCTTCTCTGTCACTTATCAACACTGTAAACAAACAGAAGAATATTCGACTTGGTTTCCCCAAAATGTAAGATCCTCATTTGGAGAAGCTAAAACACACACACACACACACACACACACACACATATATATTTACAGTGGCCTGTAAAAAGTTTATTATCCAAAGGAGACTTTTTTGGGGTCGTGTATTTGCCCTCTTGTGATATTTATAGTCTTCAAGTGACTTGGCTGATTAAACATTTTTTTCCATTGTCCCAGGAAATGCGAGTATCTCCAGTCGAATGTTTACAGTGGGAGGAAAGTCCTCCGCTCTTTGCAAATGAAATGCAAAAAATACAGAATGGGGGACAATGAGGCCTGGCTCGAGAGCACGACGTGTGAAAAAGATCTTGGGAGTCCTCGTGGGGAGGAAGGGGAACATGAGCCAGGAATGTAATGTGGCGGCAAAAAAAGCCAATGGGATTTTGGCCTGCAACAAGAGGAGCATAGTGTCTAGATCCAGGGAAGTCCTGCTCCCCATGCTCTATTCCGCCTTAGTTAGACCACACCTGGAATATTGTGTCCAATTCTGGGCATCACAATTGAAGGGAGATGTTGACTCTAAGCTGGAATGTGTCCAGAGGAGGGCGACTAAAATGATCAAGGGTCTGGAGAACAAGCCCTATGAAGAGCGGCTTAAAGAGCTGGGCCTGTTTAGCCTGAAGAAGAGATATGATAGCCATGTATAAATACGTGAGAGGAGGGAGCAGGCATGTTTACTGCTTCCCTGGAGACTAGGACGCAATGGAACAATGGCTTCAAACTACAAGAAAGGAGATTCCACCTGGACATTAGGAAGAACTATGTATTGTTAAAGGTTTCCATGGCCAGAATTACTGGGTTGTTGTAAGTTTTTTGGGCTGTATCACCACGTTCCAGAAGCATTCTCTCCTGACGTTTCACTTGTATCTATGGCAGGCATCCCCAAAGGTTGTGAGGTCTGTTGGAAGCTAGGAAAATGGGGTATATGTTTCTGTGGACTTTCCAGGGCATGAGAAAGAACTCTTGTCTGTTTAAGGTAGGTTCCACAGATATATAAACCCAATGGTTCTCATTCTTTGGTCTTCCAGATGTTTGTTACCTTATCTTTCTGAGCATTGGCCATTCTGAGTGGAAGTTCTGGAATGGCCTTAGACTGAGAATTACAAGGGTTGAATGAAAAGTAATGCCTCCACCTTTGTTACTTGGGTTTGGATGGGAATATTTTAATAAACCCAGAAATAATCCTGAGAATGTGCTCTTTCACTACCACTATTCACTTTTCCACACAATCACCAGACAATTGGATACATTTCTGCCAACGAACAACAAGTTTTTGAAGTTGACACTGTTTCCTCAACCAGCGTCTCACAGCTCTCATCCTGGGTACCCATCGTGCACTGATCTTCCGATAGCCAAGCACAGCAATAATATGACCCACACATTCTTGTGAAATGCCAGTTATGGTTGAATTTCTCTCTGAGTGATATGACAATCTTCCTGAATCAATCTGTCAATTTACTCGCCCAGCGGCACACAGTACTCACATCAACACAATCACCATAAACAACTTGCATTCCCTGATTAATCTCCGTTGGGGTGACACCTTCTGCTGTCAAGAATTCAATGACTGCACGTTGCTTAAGTCGCATTGACCGACCGTCTGCACAGGGTTCCATACTTCACACTTTAACAACACAACCATTCAGTGCTAAAGCTTTCTGCCAAAATGGAACTGTAGAGGAGAGTCTACTGAACAAGCCAGTACCTGCCGCATACCAGTACTGCCATCTATAGAGGAGTTATGAAGGTGGAGCCATTACTTTTCATTCAGCCCTCGTACTATCATCGAATCATAGATTTGGAAGAGACCACATGGGCTATCTAGTCTAACCCAGTTGTCTTTCTTGTTCATAACTTTGGATATCTTGACCACACTCAGATATTGCTTGGTTTTCCACATTGTCATATCTTAGAGGGCATGGACTGCCCTTTTGGACCAGGTTTGAACCACTGCAGTTCCTCACAGACTGCACAAAACATGAGAAATGCTGGAAATTGTCAGAAGTCTACATTTGGTCCTGAAATTATTCATGTTAAGCCAGTGGTTCACAACTTGTGTGTCTCCAGGTGTTTTGGCCTACAACTCCCAGAAATCCCAGCCAGTTTACTGGATGTTAGGATTTCTGTGAGTTGAAGACCCAAACATCTGGGAACCCACAGATTGAGAACTACTGTGTTAAACAGTATCACAATAGATTGCTGTGAGTTTTCTGGGCTGTATTGCCATGTTCCAGAAGCATTCTCTCCTGACATTTCGCTCACATCTACGGCAGGCATCCTTAGAGGTTGTGAGGTCCTCACAATCTGTGAGGATGCCTCCTATAGATGTGAGTGAAACGTCAGGAGGGAATGCTTCTGGAAAATGGCCATACAGCCCAGAACACACACAGCAACCCAGTGATTCTGGCCATGAAAGTCTTTCTCCCACCCTGGACATTCCACAGATATATAAACTTCACTTGCCTGGTTTCCAACAGACCTCACAACCTCTGAGGGTGCCTGCCATAGATGTGAGCAAAATGTCAGGAGAGAATGCTTCTGGAACATGGCCATACAACCCAGAAAACTCACAGCAACCCAGGGATTCCGGCCACAAAAACTTTTCTCCCATCCAGATATATAAACCTCACTTACCTAGTTTCCAACAGATCCCACAACCTCTGATGATGCCTGCCATAGATGTGGGTGAAATGGTAGGAGAGAATGCTTCTGGAACATGCCCATACAACCCAGAAAACTCATAGCAACCCAGAGATTCTGGCCATGAAAGCCTTTCTCCCACCCTGGACAGTCCACAGATATATAAACCTCACTTGCCGAGTTTCCAACCTCTGAGGATGCCTGCCATAGATGTGGGTGAAACGTCAGAAGAGAATGCTTCTGGAATACAGCCATACAACTTGGAAAACTCAAAGCAACCCAGTGATTCCGGCCATGAAAGCCTTCGACCTCACAGTATTGCGATACTTATTTCAAATACGAATGTCCTCCCCTAGAGTGGGAGTATCATGGCGGCAACCCAAAGAACCATCTCTGGCCACGCTGTTCTCACTCCAGTCCTCATCCACCAGCAGAACTTGAAATAAACAGGCTTCAGAGCTCGATCCGGCCGTCATCTGATTCCTGTTGCAGTTGATATACAACCCTTATCCTTTTTGTTTAAGGAGCAGTTGGCAGTTCAGGCATGGAGTTCTTGAGATATCTTGGTGGCAAATGCCTTCCTGTTATGGGATTGTTGCTCCAACTGCAGCAAACAAAGGGTCTTATTTGGGTCTTTGCTAAATGTTAGAAACCAGGTGGTAATTGGGAGCGAGGAGAAAGGTTTCTTATTCTGCATCGCTGTCATTTGGCACTGCAATCTCTATACTAGGCATTAGGCCTGGGCAATCCATGGTTCTAAAGTACTTACAAAACTAAAGTTCTGGTGGTGAAAACTAGGGGGTGCTGGTGCTTTGCTTCTGCAGTGTTGCTAAAGTTCTGGTGGTGAAAATTTCAGAACTCTAACACAACTTTCAAAATTTCATTATAAATGGCAGTTCCAAATACGTTCTGTCATAAATACCACCAATAATGAAATAATAATGAAATTTTGAAAGTTGTGTTAGAGCAACTGCTTTGGGAGAAGGTCGTCGGGCATCCGGACCATCTGTGTTGTGTGCTTTCTAGCCATGTCTGATTTATGGTGGTCCTAAGGGAGAGGGGGTTGCTTTTATGGAGACCAAACATGCCCATGATCTCAAGTGTTTTTTGCCTTTGAATGAGATTGAGCACATCACTTCAATGCACAGCTGGAGAGCACGTGACGTATGGAAGTGGTTTGAGTATTGGTAACTTGTGGTATCTTCTGCTTCCTTCAGGAGGACCACTGGAGATGTCATCCAAACTCCCATGTTTGGATCTCCCCATTGCTAAAAGCCCAAGTCTTATTTAATAGTCATAGCAATGGCTAGAGGGATATTTGGTCTACCAAATGTTTTGAACTTCAGCTCCCAGAAACTCTAGCCAGTTGGGAAGTTAGAAACATCTGACTGGCCAATGGCTCTACAATAGGTATGGGCAAACTTGGTCCCTGCAAGTGTTTTGGACTCCAACTCCTACAGGCTGTTAGGAATGGTGGGAGTTGGAGTCCAAAACACCTGCAGGGGCCCAAGTTTGCCCATGCCTGCTCTACCCTGTTTTGCTTTGAGAATAAATATGGCCGGCGTTGTAAAACTGCCAGGGAAAAGGTATGCCATTTCACGAAAAGGAAAAGGAAAGGGCCTGAGGCTGTTAGGAATGGTGGGTGTTGGAGTCCAAAACACCTGCAGGGCCCAAGTTTGCCCATGCCTGCTCTACCCTGTTTTGCTTTGAGAATAAATATGGCCGGCGTTGTAGAACTGCCAGGGACAAAGGTATGCCATTTCACGAAAAGGAAAAGGAAAGGGCCTGACGCTGTTAGGAATGGTGGGTGTTGGAGTCCAAAACACCTGCAGGGCCCAAGTTTGCCCATGCCTGCTCTACCCTGTTTTGCTTTGAGAATAAATATGGCCGGCGTTGTAGAACTGCCAGGGACAAAGGTATGCCATTTCACGAAAAGGAAAAGGAAAGGGCCTGAGGCTGTTAGGAATGGTGGGAGCTGGAGTCCAAAACACCTCCAGTGCCCAAGTTTGCCCATGCCTGCTCTACCCTGTTTTGCTTTGAGAATAAATATGGCCGGTGTTGTAGAACTGCCAGGGACAAAGGCATGCCATTGCACGAAAAGGAAAAGGAAAGGGCCTGACGCTGTTAGGAATGGTGGGAATTGCAGTCCAAAACACTTGCAGGGCCGAAGTTTGCCCATGCCTGCTTGTGCTGGTACGGCTGTACCAGGAGCTCCAACTTCTTTTCCTTTCTATTGAGTGTTTGCATGTATTCCAAAGTTCCATGCATTTTGCAATAAGGTGGCTTCCCTTGGTTTGCAATCATAGGGCCAAGGACCCATCAATTATCATTATGTTCTTTAGTTCTGCCCCTTTTTCTGGGTTAGGGATGGAAAAGGGGGACCTCTAGTTCAGTTCACACAGAGAAGCCTTTCCTACAGGACGTGAATTAGTTCCACCTGTAGAAAGCATTGTCTTTTACAGCTTTGCTGGGGGGATCCAGTCCCACAGCTCTACAGACAACTACAGCATAGCCTTTGTTGGGGAATTTAGTTCTACAACTCTACAGCCCGCCTTCGCTGGGAAACAAAGGACTTCTTTTCTCTTGGAAATCTACACAGAGACTTTGGCCTGGTAAGGACCTCTCGCGGCAGCCATAATGCAAATTGGAACCGGGTGTAGGGCCCCATGCCAGCAAAGCCTAAATACAGATGGCCCTAGGAGGGGTCAAGGATTTCCCTTGTAGAAGGAGGAAATCTTGTGGACAAGATTTAAGCAAGCCACCAGTTGATTCAAAGCCTTGAAGTATTTGTTTGATTTATTGAAGATTTAAGCAACAATAAAAACTTTGTTGAACTTTCTAAGTCTTTAAAAGAACTTTGTGTGGGGAAATCCAAAAGGCCTCTCAGCTGAGGCACCCCCGGCGTCCTGTTGGGCATTCAGAAAACATGTCCTCTCTACAGACTCTTTCACAGGCCCAGCGCGTGACAGCACACTGCTCTTCCCTGTTTTGCTTTGAGAATAAATATGGCCGGCGTTGTAGAACTGCCAGGGACAAAGGCATGCCATTTCACGAAAAGGAAAGGGCCTGAGGCTTTTAGGAATGGTGGGAGTTGGAGTCCAAAACACCTGGAGGGCCCAAGTTTACCCATGCCTGCTCTACCCTGTTTTGCTTTGACAATAAATATGGCCGGCGTTGTAGAAGGCAAGCTTGGGCCCTTTCCTCTACAAACCTGGGACCCGCTCTTGGTGTAGCCTTAGTGACAGCAGCACATGGACAAAACCCAAGTGTGAAACATTAACCAGAATGATTGTTGCGCCTTCCATTTGGTTGGGAAAATACAAGAGAGGTGACCTTGGTCCCACCTACAAGTGTCAACCCTGAAGGTTGACGCTTTTAGCAAGTGAATCATCTTCCCCCGTGCCATAATCTTTTCCAGTGAATGCCTCTTTCTTCAACTTCGGTTGTGGGTCAGAGGGGGCAAGGAAGGGTGGAAGTCAATAACAGCATCTCAAGCCAGGGTTGTGGCTGTATTCTGCATGCACAGGAAGCACCATCTTTGCTCTTTTGGAGGAATTCACACAGGAAACGGTCGAGGGAAGGGTTGGACAACTGTAGCCGTTGGATTCTTTTTATTGCAGCACTTATAACGCTCATTGGTCTGTATTTACTTATACTTTGGCGATCCCTGGTAGTTTGAGCATGTGTAGTGTCTGGTAGTTTGAGCATGATGGTCCTCCAAGTGTAGTGTCTTGGCAATGGGTTCAAAGGGTTGTGGAGCTCTTCCACATGTTCTTCCACAGTGAGGGCATCAGTTTCCAGGTGGAAGATGGTCCTGATCAGGGTTGGTTTGACACGCCTTCTGCTTGGCACATTTCTCCCTTTCGTCCTCCATTCGTGCCTCTTCAAATTCTGCAGCACTGCTGGTCACAGCTGACCTCCAGTTAGAGCACTCGAGGGGCAGGGCTTCCCACTTCTTGGTGTCTATGCCACAGTTTTAAAGTTGGCTTTAAGCCCATCTTTAAATTTATTTTCCTTTCATTGTTGTGGGTTTTTCAGGCTATATGTCCATGTTCTAGAACCATTCTCTCCTGACGTTTTGCCTGCATCTATGGCAAGCATCTTCAGAGGTTGTGAGGTCTGTCCTGTGCTGTCCACCAACATTATGTTTCCTGTTCTTGAGTTGGGAGTATAGTACCTGCTTTGGGAGATGGTGATCGGACATTCGGACAACATGGCCAGTTCAGCAGAGTTGATGTTGTAGGAGCGTCACTTCTGCACACTGGCTACAGCTGATGGTCAGAAACTTATAGGAGACCCAAAGTTGCCCACCTCTGGTCTTAACTGTGAGTGAAAATTGTGGATCCTCTAAAGTATTTACCCATGAGGGCATAATTACCCTTAAGGCGCCAGATCCATATACAGTGTTCCTTCACTTATCACAGGTGTTATGTTCCAGGACCACCTGCAAAAGGTGAAAAACCCCTCTCTACATAAACCCATTTTGCCTTAAATCAGAGTTTGGCAAATCGTAACCCTTTAAAGATTTTTGCACTAGAATTCCCATCAGTCCAAGCCAATATAGCCAATGCTGAGAGATGCAGTCCACCAACATCTGAAAGGCCACACAGTACTTAGTACAATATAGTAATATTTAATACTGATATTGTACTATGCTAATAACACAATATATTGTATGTATATATATCTATCTTGTAAGCCACTCTGAGTCTCCTTCGGGGTGAGAAGGGCGTCATAGAAATGTTGTAAATAAATAAATACTTCATTCGCTGTGGAGCTGCAGTGGTGCAATGGGTTAAATCTTTGTGCCAGCTGAACTGCTGACCTGAAAGTCAACGGTTCCAATCCACAAGATGGGGTGAGCTCCTATCTGTTAGCCCCAGCTTCTCATGAAGGGAATATGACAGAAACTTCCCATAGAAGGGTAACACATTCAAGCCTCCCCTTGGGCAGCATCCTTGCAGATGGCCAATTCTCTCACACCAGAAGCGACTTGCAGTTTCTCAAGTCGCTCCTGACACGACGACAAAAAAAATCTATTGGACAGATGGCAAGCTCCCCCGCCCCCCGCCCCCCGGATTCGAACTGCCAACCTTTTGGTCAGCAAGTTCAGCATCTCAGCAGTTTAACCCACTGCTCTAAGACAACAATATTTGTCCATTGAACCAGCATTAATTTTGCATAGACTTGGAGCCCAAACCATGTTAGTCTTGAAGGTACTACTAGATAAAGGTAAAGGTTTCCCCTTAACATTAAGTCTACTCGTGTCCGACTCTGGGGGATGGTGATCCTCTCCATTTCTAAGCCGAAGAGCCGGCGTTGTCCATAGACACCTCCAAGGCCTTGTGGCCAGCATGACTGCATGGAGCGCCATTACCTTCCCGCTGGAGTGGTACCTATTGATCTAATCACATTTGCATGTTTTCGAACTGCTAGGTTGGCAGAAGCTGGGGCTAACAGCCGGAGCCCACTCCGCTCCTCAGATTCGAACTGCCAACCTTCCAGTCAGCAAGTTCAGCGTATCAGCTGTTTAACCCACTGCTCTAAGACAGCAATATTTGTCCATTGAACCAGCAAGAATTTTGCATAGACTTGGAGCCCAAACTTTGTTAGTCTTGAAGGTCCTACTAGGAGTTGCTTTTCATTATTCCTAATCCTATAATGCACTTTTCTGTCCCAGCCTATACTTTTGATATTGTTTTATTTTCCTGATGCAGAACCCTAGCAATGTTTGAAACTCCTGATAGAGAAAGTGGACTTAAAATAGCTAGTAATTCGGCTTGTAATATACACCAGGGTTTTACAGCACAGTTTTTACGAGCGTGGAACTGTTTTCAAACACAGAGTTTTTGGCTTTGTTCGTGGGTCGGCATTTGGTTGGCTCTGATGAAGTCTTGAGTTGCGGCTGATCCTTCTGGCTCTGTTTCAGGCTCTGGGAAGGAGTTACGCTGTAATAAAGGATGCTATCTGATGACCGGGGCACGATTGATCAGCTTTGGGAATCTCGCCCTCGCTAATGCCGACCAATCTTGCTCCAATCTGGAATGTGGCTTGGATACGGGCAAAGCACATTATGCAAACAGACTTTAATCTTCCCCTTCCCGGCTCTTTCGGCTTCCCTGCGAATTATGACCATGTATGGAGAAGACGGGAGGCAGGAAGGTCATGGACCTTGCTAGATGGGGCTCGGCTTCCAGCTGAGGAACGTATACAAACGGCTATCCTCATATACAGAGTAGGAATAGTCCCTGAAAAGTGACTCATTTAAGGTGGAATCAGGTGTCAAACAGGGATGTGTTATTGCCCCAGCCTTATTTTCCATCTTCATCACTATGATACTTCATCTTGTTGATGGGAAGCTTCCCACCAGAGTGGAAATCATCTACTGGACAGATGGCAAGCTGTTTAACCTCAGCAGTCTGAAAGCCAAAATCAAGGTCACAACAACATCTGTTATAGAACTCCAATATGCTGATGACAACATCATCTGTGCACATTCAGAAGAAGACTTACAAGCCACTCTAAACACCTTCGTGGAAGCATACGAGAAGCTCGGCCTGTCATTGAACATCGAGAAAACCAAAGTGCTCTTCCAGCAGACACCAGCCAACACCTCCCCAATGCCAGAGATACAGGTTACTGGTGTAACATTAGAAAATGTTGACCATTTCTGCTCCCTTGGCAGCCCACTCTCCACAAAAGTCCACATTGACACTGAAATACAACACCGCCTGAGCTCTGTGAATGCAGTTTTTTTCTGAATGTAGCAGAGAGTGTTTGAGGACCGGGACATCCGTAGGGAGACCAAGGGGCTTGCTTATAAAGCTATTGTCCTCCCAACCCTGCTATATGCCTGCAAAACATAGACTGTCTACAGACATCACATGCAACTCCAGGAACAATTCCATCAGCGCTGTCTCCGAAATATTCTGAAAATCTCTTGGGAAGACAGGCGGACAAATGTCAGCGTGCTGGAAGAAGCAAAGACCACACCAGCATTGAAGCAATGGTCCTCTGCCATCAACTCCGCTGGACCGGCCACGTTGTTCAAATGCCTGACTACCATCTCCCAAAGCAGTTGCTCTACTCTGAACTCGAGAACAGAAAACGGAATGTTGGTGGACAGGAAAAGAGATTTAAAGATGGGCTCAAAGCCAAACTTAAAAATGGTGGCATAGAAACTGAGAACTGGGAAGCCCTGGCCCTTGAGCGCTCCAGATGGAGGCCAGCTGTGACCAGCAGTGCTGCAGAATTTGAAGAGGCACGAATGGAGGGCGAAAGAGAGAAACGTGCCAAGAGGAAGGCGCGTCAAGCCAACCCTGACCGGGACCGCCTTCCATCTGGAAAGCGATGCCTTCACTGCGGGAGAAGATGCAGATCAAGAATAGGGCTCCACAATCATTGCCAGTACACCGATCTTGGAGAACACTCCTAGTTGGACAACGAGGGATCGCCTAAGTAAGTAGTCCCCTCAAGAGAGGTAGCAACAGGGGCATTTTATTATGTCCGCTCCTATTGGGGCTTTGACACTAAAAAGTAAATGCCAAGGCTGGTGCTGGCTCCAGAGAAAACAATCAGAGGGACTCCCATTACTTGGTATGTTTGTTTAAATGATGCACAGATGGAGCCAGAAAAGATCCATCCCCAACTTGCTTTCAGAAGTGACTTCTTGGTGTTTCATGCTGAGGCTAATGACTGATTTCCTGATATTCCCCCGCACCTTTTACATAGCCCTCGCTTCCTGTATGAATGCTTACGCAGAATGAGGAATCACTTCTGAATTGCCTCTATTTCTGTTTGATTGTGTTGTGGAGGGAGACTTTGTGATCGCAGAGTTGGCCACATGGATATTTTAACAGACACTTGTAGATTAATTTGTTGCATTCACTTTATTCCATTGTGATTCCCATTTCTGAATTGTCGAGATGAAAAACTCATTTCTTCCCTCTATCACAGGCATGGGCCAACTTGGGCCTTCCAGGTGTTTTGGACTCAAACTCCTATCGTTCCTAACAATCTCAGGCCTTTTTCTTTCCCTCCTCATTAAGCAGATGAGGAAGGAATTTATTTATTTATTTATTTGGGGCATTTGTATCCCGTCCTATCTTGTCCTCTACAGAGGGAATCAGGGCGGCTAACAACCGGCACACCATGGTGCCCACAACCAAAATGATAAATATACAATTTAAATAAAAACAATATAAAAACAGTTTAAAAACACTGGGTTGTTGTAGGTTTTTTTCAGGCAATATGTCCATGTTCTAGAGGCATTATCTCCTTGCTTGCCATAGATGCAGGCGAAACGTCAGGAGAGAATGCCTCTAGAATATAGCCATATAGCCCGAAAAAACTTACAACAACCCAGTATAAAAACATTCAAACAATCTGTCCTGAGTTGCCCTTCAAAAACAGCCTTTATACAATTTTGGGTTTGTTTTTTTTTTTTTGTTTTTTTTTTTTTGTCGTGTCAGGAGTGACTTGAGAAACTGCAAGTCGCTTCTGGTGTGAGAGAATTGGCCGTCTGCAAGGACGTTGCCCAGGGGACGCCCAGATGTTTTGATGTTTTTACCATCCTTGTGGGTGGCTTCTCTCATGTCCCCACATGAGGAGCTGGAGCTGACAGAGGAAGCTCATCCGTGCTCTCCCCAGATTCGAACCTGCGACCTGTCGTACAATGTTGAATGTAGAATTAAATGCTCTACTTCAGCAGACACAAATGATAAGCAAATGCAATTGAAAAGTGCAAAAGAAAGCAAGGAAGTCTTAATACAGACACAAGTTAAAGTCTCTTACAAAGTCCCAAAAGAAACAGCAGTCTTCCATCAGACAACGGGTAATGATCACTAAGTCCTTAGCAGAAGACACAAAGCAAGTTCCATTGGAATGAAATCATCAGTATCAGGGTCGTTGTTACCAGCCAAAGCGGACTGCTCCTGCTTCTGATTTATAGCCCTGAATTCCCCACGCAGGAGGTGCTAGGGTGTCTCCCAATTAGCTCGGTGTTTTTAGCAGCTATTCTAGCTGAACGCTGTCTGTGCTCTGTCTCTTTTCATCTCTCTAGAAATATTGGCACTTTCCAAACCTCATTGTCTGATTCTTCTTCTCCCTCCAATTCCTGAGCACTTCCCTCTTCCAAAGATGAGGAATCTCTAACACAGTCACCCATTTAAGTCATCGTCCTAAAAGCAGTCCGTCAAGTCCATTAAAGCCACTGCTTTGCCAGCAAATCAGCCTAGTCTGCAAAGGCCTGATCCCATAGCCAGGATTTCACTTGTTTCCGAAAGGTCAGGAGGGATGGAGCAGATCTAATTTTGCTTTGGAAGGAGTTCCACAGTTGAGGAGCCACCACAGAAAAGTCCCTGTCCCTTGTCCCCTCCAAACGCAATTGCGATGATGGGAGGAGAACGAGCAGGGCCTCCCCGGATGATCTTACAGTCCTAGGTGGATCGTAGCGGGAGATATGTTCGGACGAGTAAACTGGGCCTGAGGCTCTTAGGAATGGTGGGAGTTGGAGTCCAAAACACCTGGAGGGCCCAAGCTGGCCCATGCCTGCTATAACAGAATCCACAGGTAACTACTGGGATGGTTTTAATGCTTCCTCTCTGCTATGTTTGCTGGAAAATGTAGGAAGTTGCTTTTTTTGTGTTGGGTGGGCACCTATTACTATTCTTTCTGTGTTATTCCACCTGACATCTGTTGGGAAGTAGCAACCTGCAATGAAAGGACCAAGGCATTGACATCTCCAGCCCATCCTCTATTCCCGTGGTTCTCAACCTGTGGGTCCCCAGATATTTTGGCCTTCAACCCCCAGAAATCCTAAAGGCTGGTAAACTGGCTGAGATTTCTGGGAAACAAATGAAACAGCAGTCTTCCATCAGACAATGGGCAGTGATCACTAAGTCCTTAGCAGCAGACTCAAAGCAGGTTCCATTGGAGTGAAAGCATCAGTATCAGGGTCGTTGTTACCAGCCAAAGCGGACTGCTCCTGCTTCTGATTTATAGCCCACACAGGAGGTGCTAGGGTGTCTCTCAATTAGCTTAGTGTTTTTAGCAGCCCACAGGTTGAGAACCAGTGCTCTATTCGGATGTCAACCAGCAAAGCAAGTGCGAATGTTGCAGTTATCAAGTTTGGATAGCCCTTAAGGAAAGGGCCCGTGGCTGTTAGGAATGGTGGGAGTTGAAGTCCAAAACACCTGGAGGAAGGGCCCAAGTTGTCCCATGCCTGGTCTAGCTCATTCGGTTAATTAAAAATCCACAAATTTAAATATGTCATGCTTCCAAATTGTATTTTGGGGCTCTGCTCTTGCGGTTCATCCTGATTTGTTATATGGGCCCCGGAAAGCAGTATCGCTATTGTTTGTGGCACACCTTATGGTCATAAAGCCATATCCTTAATTCCATTGGCAGACATCCAGTTCTAGTCTTGTGTGCTGCTGAGCTGAACATCTCTTCTAGGCTGCAAGTCTTTGAATGCTTCTTAAACAAGCAGAGGTAGCTTGGCTTAAGAGCCGGGAATTGCCTGCCTATAAGGGAGATGTTTTGCAAATCTTACTCTGATTTCTGTCATACCTGGAAAAGGACAAAATCGGAATATACGAGGTTCAAATGCAAAGTAATGCCTCCACCTGCATAACCCCTTAACAGATGGCAGTACTGGTATGTAGCAGGTACTGGCTTGTTCAGTAGACGCTCCTCTACAGTTCCATTTTGGCAGGAAGCCTTAACAGAAAAAGTAATGCCTCCACCTTCATAACTCCTCAACAGATGGCATTACTGGTGTGCGGCAGGTACTGGCTTGTTCAGTAGACGCTCCTCTACAGTTCCATTTTGGTGGGAAGCCTTAGCATTGAACGGTTGTGTTGTTAAAGTGCGAAGTATGGAACCCTGAGCAGATGGTCAGTCAATGAGACTTAAGCAATACATGCGGCAGATATTGATTGTTCAGTAGACTCTCCTCTACAGTTCCATTTTGGCAGGAAGCCTTAGCGTTGAACGGTTGTGTTGTTAAAGTGAGCCTCCAATGGTGCAGCAGGTTAAACCACTGAGCTGCTGAACGTGCTGATGCATGAAAGTATTTATTCCCTTATTGTGTCAGAAGCAAAATGGGATTACAGTTAAAATGTATTTTAAAAAGAACACAGACAAAGTTTTAAAACTTGCATTATACTAGATTTCCTTTGACCAGAAGCTGGCCACTTGCAGTGCCTCTGGTGTCACTGTTAGAAGGTCCTCCATTATACATGTGGCTCAGGCTGCCTTGGAGTCAGTGGTCTGTGGTTTGCTCTTCTCCACACTTGCATGTCGTAGGCTCCACTTTGTAGCCCCATCTCTTAAGGTTAGCTCTACATCTCATGGTGCCAGAGCACAGTCTGTTTAGCACCTTCCAGGTCACCTAATCTTTTGTGTGCCTAGGAGGGAGTTTCTCATCCGGTCTCAGCCACTGATTGAGGTTCTGAGTTTTAGCCTGCCACTTTTGGACTCTTGTTTGCTGAGGAGTTCCTGCAAGTGTCTATATATATCTTAGAAAGCTGTTTCTTGATTTAAGATGTTGGTGTGCTGGCTGATATCCGGACAGGGCATGGGCCAGAGATGTCAATGCCTTGGTCCTTTCATTATTGGCTGCTACTTCCCAGCGGATGTCAAGTGGTGGTGCAATACCGGCTAAACAATATAATTTCTCCAGTGTTGTAGGGTGTAGGCATCCTGTGATAATGTCTCATTAAGAGCCACTATTTTAGCGTGGTGAGATGTATCCCACCCTGGACATACGTTTTCAGCAGCAGAGTAGCAAAATGCAAGGGCAGATGTCTTCACTGTGTCTGGTTGTGATCCCCAGGTTGTGCCAGTCAATTTTCGTATGATACTATTTCTGGCGCTCACTTTTTGCTTGTTAGTCAAGCAGTGCTTCTTGTAAGTCAGAGCGTGGTCTAGAATAACTCCCAAGTATTTGGGTGTGGTGCAGAGCTCCAGTGGGATTCCTTCCTACGTAATCTTGCAACATCCTATGAAAGTGAAAAACCACAAATTGTTGTTTTTTTAAAAAAACAAACCTTTAATATTAATTAGAATGCTGCATCAATTGAATTTCACAAATACCGCACAGTCAATATTTTTAATCATACGACATATCCTCGAAACATCCAACTGTTTTCTTGTGATGAAGGAACTACAGGAAAGGAGATTCCACCTGAACATTATTAAGAACTTGTGAGAGCTGTTCAGCAGGGGAACTCTCTGCACTGGAGTGTGGTGGAGGCTCCTTCTTTGGAGGCTTTTAAGCAGAGGCCAGACGGCCATCTGTCAGGAGTGCTTTGAATGAGAGGCTGTTAGGAATGGTGGGATTTGAAGTCCAAAACATCTGGAGGGCCCAAGTTGTTCCATTCCTGGTCAAGCTCATTCAGTTAAACATCCACAACTTTAAATATGTCATCCTTCCAAAGAGCAAGATGGATGGATGGCATCCTTGAAGTGACTGGATGGACCTTGAAGGAGCTGGGGGTGGTGACGGCCCACAGGGAGCTCTGGCATAGGCTGGTCCATGAGGTCACCTAGAGAAGACAATGATACTGAGGAAAATGGAAGGAAAAAGGAAGAGGGGCCGACCAAGGGCAAGATGGATGGATGGCATCCTTGAAGTGACTGGATTGACCTTGAGGGAGCTGGGGGTGGTGACGGCCAACAGGAAGCTTCAGCATGGGCTGGTCCATGAGGTCACCTAGTGAAGAAAATGATACTGGGGAAAATGGAAGGAAAAAGGAAGAGGGGCCGACCAAGGGCAAGATGGATGGATGGCATCCTTGAAGTGACTGGATTGACCTTGAAGGAGCTGGGGATGGTGACGGCCGGCAGGGAGCTCTGGCGTGGGCTGGTCCACCTAGAGAAGACAACGATGCTGAGGAAAATGGAAGGAAAAAGGAAGAGGGGCCAACCAAGGGCAAGATGGATGGATGGCATCCTTGAAGTGACTGGATGGACCTTGAAGGAGCTGGGGGTGGTGACGGCCGGCAGGGAGCTCTGGCGTGGGCTGGTCCACCTAGAGAAGACAACGATGCTGAGGAAAATGGAAGGAAAAAGGAAGAGGGGCCGACCAAGGGCAAGATGGATGGATGGCATCCTTGAAGTGACTGGATTGACCTTGAAGGAGCTGGGGGTGGTGACGGCCGACAGGGAGGTCTGGCGTGGGCTGGTCCAGGAGGTCAGGAAGAGTTGGAAACGACTGAACGAATGAACAGACAACACCTTCCAAATGACATTTTGGGGCTCTGCTCTGGCGGTTGGTCCAGATTTGTTATATGGGCCCAGGAAAGTGGTATCGCTATTGTTTGTGGCACACCTTACGGTCATAAAGCCATATACTTAATGGCCATTGGCAGACGTCCAGTTCTAGTCTTGTGTGGTGAGCTGAACATCTCTTCTAGACTGCGAGTCTTGAAGGCTTCTTAAACAAAACGCCAGCAGATGTAGCTTGGTTGAAGAGCCGGGAGTTGGCCGTCCTTAAGGTAGATTGTTGACTTTTAAGGTAGTTGTAGTAAATGTCACATTTTGCAAAGGAGCAGGTGTGGCTTTCCTTTCACGTGGCCAAGAATGAAATAGCACGTCAACTCCATCTACATGGTTCATCTCTGGCGCACAGGACAGCAAATGTTGACTCAAGCGTTGAGGGAAGTGAAGTCTGAGAAGCAAACAGATCTCAACCGGATCTTGGGAATCCAGCTCTCCCTTCTTTAAAAAGAAATCCCGTTCTTGCCTTATAAAGTCACAGCCGAGCCTCGCAAGACCTCTAATCCTTTTGCGACTAAGGGCTGAGATTCTTGTCTCTAGCTAATAAATTGAACGTATTTGGCCCGAGATGTGTTGGCTTAAGTGTCTTGCACAAAATAAGTAGGTCTCAATATCATTTCGTACCTTGAGTGAGTCTGGCAGGATGGCCACATTTCCTACACAAGACCCTCTTCTCTTTGCAATATACCGTACAGGCAGTCCCCAAATTATGCACAAAATGGGCTCTGTAGGTTTGTTCTTAAGTTAAATCTGTTGTAAGTTTAAAAAATGTAACTTCAGCCATATGTGTGTGTGTGTGTGTATTTTTATGTGTTTGTGTGTATATGTATATTTATATATATATATACTAACTGTACCCACCACGCCTTGTTGTGGCCAACCTTCCCTTCCTCTTTCTCTCCTTTCTTTCTTTCTTTCTTTCTTTCTTTCTTTCCTTCCTTCCCTCCCTCTTTCCTTCCTTCCTTCCTTCCTTCCTTCCTTCCTTCCTTCCCTCTTTTTCTTTCCCTTCTGTTTTTCCTTCTTCTTTCTTCCTTCTCTACCTGTTTCTTTTCTTGCTTCCTTTGCTCTTTGGTTCCATCCTTCCTTGTCTCCTTCCTTCCCACCCTCTTTCTCTCTTTCATTCCTTCTCTCCTTCCTTCCCTCTTTCACTTTTTTATTTCATTCTCTCCCTCCTTCTCTCCTTCCTTCTCTACCCTTCTTTCTTTCCTTCTTTAGCTCCTTCCCTCCTTCTTTCCCCCTTCTCTCCTTCCTTCCTTCTCTACCCTTCATTCTTTCCTTCTTTATCTCCTTCCCTCCTTCTTTCCCTCCTTCTCTCCTTCCTTCCTTCCTTCCTTCCTTCCTTCCTTCCTTCCTTCCTTCCTTCCTTCTCTACCCTTCTTTCTTTCCTTCCTTCTCTCCTTCCCTCTTTCTGTCCCTCATTCCTTCTCTCTCCTTCCTTCTCTCCTTCCTTCTCTCCTTCTCTCCCTCCTTTCTGTGTATGTTTTGTATGTGTATATGCATATATGTGTGTATATATGTGTGTTTGTGTGTGTGTGTGATATGTGTGTGTGTGTGTGTGGGTGTGTGTGTGGGTGGGTGGGTGGTTTTAAAGTCTCTTCTGCTGTGGTTTTCTGTGTTTTTATGAGTGAAGGACATACATTGGGATGTTAGGTGTATGCTGTCCAAATTTGGTCTCAATCCGCCCAGTGGTTTTGAGTTATGTGAATCCCACAAACGAACATTACATTTTTATTTATATGAGATAAATGCTCTGTTCGTTTATTGATTTTGTCATGTGGGAGTTGTAGTTGCTGGGATTTATAGTTGACCTACAATCAAAGAGCATTCTGAACTCCACCAACGATGGAATTGAACCAAACTTGGCACACAGGACTCCCATGACCAACTGGAAATACTGGAAATGTTTGGTGGGCATTGACCTTGAATTTTGGAGTTGTAGTTCATCTATATCCAGAGAGCGCTGTGAACTCTATTTATTTATTTCGCGCATTTCTACCCTGCCCTTCTCAACCCCCGAGGGGGGACTCAAACAACGAAGGAGCTAGACCAAACTTGGCACACATACTCTATATGCCCAAATATCAACATAGATGGAGTTTGGGGGGAAATAGATTTTGACATTTGGGAGTTGTAGTTACTGGAATGTATAGTTTACTTACAATCAAAGAGCATTCTGAACTCCACCAATGATGGAATTGGGCCAAACTTCCCACACAAAATCCCCATGACCAAAAGAAAATGATGTGACTGAATGGCCTTAAGGCAGCATTTCTCAACCTTGGGGTTCGGGACACAAGGGGGTGTCAGAAGGGTTGCCAAAGACCACCAGAAAACACAGCCATAGTTTTGTCGAAGGCTTTCATGGCTGGAATCACTGTGTTGCTGTAGGTTTTTTCGGGATATATGGCCATGTTCTAAAGGCATTCTCTCCTGACGTTTCGCCTGCATCTATGGCAAGCACCCTCAGAGGTAGTGAGGTAAAAACCTACAACAACACAGCTGTAGTTGCTAAGCATGGTGCAAAATTATCTCTCTCCTCTTTGAAACAGGAGGAAGTGCTCCGAAACCATTTTCTCTCTGTTAGCAGTGTTCGGAAAGCATGCCACTGCCACATCTGCGTTCACAGCTGGATTCCTTCTGGGTCTTGGTGGGTCATCTCCAAAACAGCTTCCCGTTCTCCTGTTGCCTGTCCTCACTACGGGACCATAAAGGTAGCACGCTCTTTGAGGATGCTGGTACCAGAGTCAGGCTTCTCTCAGTTGGCCACGCTTACCCACAATGTGTTACCAAGTTGTTTGTGCTCGGCTGCACAAAAAGGTTTGACTGTCATATGGCATAAAGGCAAAATGTGCAGCGTGGACCATGCGTGGCTCCCCCATGCATTAGGAGTGAGGCAGGCTAACCCATATTTGGAAGCAGGGGGATGGAAACGAGCGCTAATACTCAGGCAAGATTTGTTTCTGTTCTTGTAGACAGTTGATCTGCGTCATCAAGAAAAACATTGATTGGTGCAACGTTTATGTATGAGACCCGGCACTTGACTGATTAGATGGCTGGCTATTGGGAATGATAGTTCTGGGTGGAAAGAGCTGACCAGAACAGAGCTGACTTGTCCTTCAACATTGTGCTCCGGAGAGTTGAGCCGCTTGCTTCCCAGTGACAGTCAACATTGTTTGCTGAACTTTAATGCTTTCCCTGCTTCTATAGTTCAGACCCCCAGAGAAGCCCGTCCTGGTCCCATCTTAACTGTGCTTGACACTTCCAATAGTTACTTTTCAGGTCACTGCTGTTTAGTGCACGTGTCTTCATCGGCTGCGTTCAACTCCGCTATCTAAAGCGAGACCTAGAAATAATTGGTTTTTACGCTATTTCTCAAGCTGGGTGTCAGGACCCATAGAGGGGTTGAGAGGGGGGTATCAGAGGGGTCACCAAGATCATCATGTTTATGGGGGTTCTGTGGGCCAAATTTGGCTCAATTCCATCGTTGGTGGGGTTCAGAATGCTCTTTGATTGTAGGTGAACTATAAATCCCAGCAACTACAATTCCCAAATGTCAAGGTCTATTTTCCCAAACTCCACCAGTGTTCACATTTGGGCATATTGAGTATCTGTGCCAAGTTTGGTCCAAATCCATCATTGTTTGAATCCACAGTGCTCTCTGGATGTAGGTGAACTACAACTCCAAAACCCAGGGTCAATGCCCACCAAACCTTTCCCGTATTTTCTGTTCGTCTTGAGTGTTCTGTGTGCTGAGTTTGGTTCAATTCCATCATTGATGGAGTTCAGAATGCTCTGTGATTGTAGGTGTACTATAAATCCCAGCAACTAAAATCCCCAAATTTCATGATCTATTTTCCTCAAACGCCACCAGTGTTCACATTTGGGCATATTGAGTATCTGTGCCAAGTTTGGTCCAGATCCATCATTGTTTGAGTCCACAGTGCTCTCTGGATGTAGGTGAACTACGACTCCCAGACTCAAGGTCAATTCCCACCAAACCTTTCCCGTATTTTCTGTTCATCATGAGTGAGTGTTCTGTGTGCTGAGTTTGGTTCAATTCCATCATTGATGGAGTTCAGAATGCTCTGTGATTGTAGGTGAACTATAAATCCCAGCAACTTCAACTCCCAAATGTGAAGGTCTATTTTCCCCAAGCTTCACCAGTGTTCACATCCCCAGGATGCTTGCCATAGATGCAGGCGAAATGTCAGGAGATAATGCTTCTAGTATATGGCCATATAGCCCGAAAAACCTACAACAACCCAGTGATTCCGGCCATGAAAGCCTTCGACAACACAGGATCCAAAGCCTTTCTTCAGTCACTGTTTAACTTCTCGTTTGTATACAATCCAAGTTTATTTCATCCACAGCGAGAGATGGGCACGTGCCTTTATGAATACGAGGCTTAATTTAGTTGCTACGTTTTCTGCAACGAGCTGTTGAGTTAGCAACTAATCTTTGGTTTTTGGAAGGTTCCGAATGTTCCCCTTCCGACCATTTGTTTTGCAAGGGCTCTGTGTGTTTTGATATTGCACAGAGAGCCTTATAAGTCCGGTGCTCGAAGCCGATGCCGCAGCCTCGCATTCCATCCGCCTGGCGTCAAGGCGCTCCAGCTGCATCATCTCCCCGGTTCTGGGATGGGCCTGACAGCTGGCTCTGGAGAGCGGCAAGGACCGCCAGGCCTTATGGAGATGCATCGCGAAAGGCTTGTGCACGCTGCTCCCAGTTCAGCCCTTTGTATTCCATCACTTGCCGACTCTGAGGATACCGTGCCCTTTTCGCCTTAAGAAGGTGGACTTCTAAATAGACATAATATTATTATTACCATTGTAAAAGCAGATGGATATTTATTTATTTATTGTTTATTTACGTACCGCATTTGTATACCACCTTTCTCAGCCAGAGGTGACTCCAGGCGGTTCACAGTCAGCAGCGATTTTCGAAGGTTTGTTGAAACCACCAGGTCTTCAGGCTCTTACGAAAAGAGGGGAGGGATGGGGCCGGTCTTATTTCTCCAGGAAAGGGTGTTCCAGAGGCGAGGGGCCACCACCGAGAAGGCCCTCTCTCTCGTCCCCACCAACCATGCTTGTGATGGTGGTGGGAGCAAAAGGAGGGCCTCCCCGGAAGATCTTAAAGTTCACCCTGGTTCATAGAGGGAGATGCGATCGCGAAGATAGGCGGGGCCCGAATCATTTAGGACTTTATAGGTCATAACTTGCACCTTGAATTTGACTCGGCAACTTATCAGCAGCCAGTGAAACTGTTTTAAAAGGGGCGTTGTATTCTCCCGATAGTTTGCTCCAGTAAGGAGGCTGGCTGCCACCCGTTGTAGCAGTTGGAGCTTCCGGGCTGTCTTCAAGGGCAGCCCAACGTAGAGCGCATTGCAATAATCCAATCTGGATGTAACCAAGGCGTGGACCACGCTGGCCAAGTCAGACTTCACGAGGTATGGTCGTAGCTGGCGCACGAGTTTAAGTTGTGCAAAGGCCCTCCCCACCACCGCCGACACCTGAGCATGAAGTGACACCGTTGAGTCCAGGAGGACCCCCAAGCTTCGGACCTGCTGCAGTTAAAACAATTATAAAAACAATTCAATATTTTAAATGTAATATAAACAGTATAAGGACCAAGTAGCAACAGTCACTACTGACTATGGAACAACACACTGGTTCAAGACTGGGAAAGGCTTACGGCAGGGTCGTATACCATCACCCAACCTATTCAACTTGTATGCAGAACACATCATGCGATGTGGGGGGCTTGACAAAAGCAAGGCTGGGGTGAAAATTGCTGGAAGAAACATTTAACAAACTTAGATATGCAGATGACACCACTTTGATGGCCGAAAGAGAGGAGGAGCTGAGGAGCTTTCTAAGCAAGATGAAAGAAGAAAGCGCAAAAGCCGGGTTGCAGTTAAACATCTTAAAAACGGATAATGCCGGCTCTTCGTGTTCAGCTTGTGGTCTACTACTAGATGCATAGACTATTTACATGATAGATGCTGCTTATCTATATTCTATATTACTTCCCTTGGATATGGACACTAAGTCTAGAATCAACTTAGCTTTTTCAGCTGCCGCATCACATTGTTGGCTCATGCTCAGCTTGCAGTCTACTACTAGATGCATGGACTACATTATAGACATTGCTTATCTATATTCTATATTACTTCCCTTGATATAGACACAAAGCCTAGAATCACATTGGCCTTTTCAGTTGCCGCATCACAGTGTTGCCCAGGGATGCCCGGATATTTTACCATCCTGTGGGTGGCTTGTCTCATGATCCCACATGGGAAGCTGAAGTTGACATGAGCTCACCCCGTCTCAAGGATTTGAACATCTGATCTTCAGGTCAGCAGTTCACCCAGCACAAGGGTTTAACCCATTGCGCCACCATGGCTTAGATGCAATTTTGTGATGATGGAGTTGTGCCCTTTATGGAAAACCCTTGGGTTCAGATGTGGGGGTCACCATTAGAAACTACACTGAGCCGATCTGCCCTGTGTGCAGCCATCCCAGGCAAAGTGTGTTCCATTCCAGCATTTCTTTCTTCATCGGGACCAAACCTGAACGACTGCCATCTTGGACTTGGACGCCAGCCATCTCCGGATTGACTTGTTGAGGCCTGTGCCAGGTCCCTTTGGAAAGAGCCCCGTTGTTTTGCTTTTTTTCCACTGTGGTCCTTTTGAGCAACACGGACATTGTCATGCCTTATGAAGATGCAAATCGCGCCCTCGTTCAGGGCCAAGGGCCGAAATCTGGAATGGTTGATGCAAGAGGAATGGAACGGAGGCTTCCTAAAAAGTAGCGGCGCCATCTGATTGGATAATGAACAACGAAAATTGTTGCAAATAACCTTACGTTTGGTTCAAAGATTTAAATTACTGGTTTTAACAAAAGTCACTCTCGAGGGCTTTTTAATAAGCCGACTTCATGACTATATTATTAAGTAATTTATATATATTTTCTAAAAGTATATAATACGTTAAGGGCCAAATTGCAGTGGATTGCAACCTTTGAAGTACTTGAAAAACAAGTGGATTATGGGGTCAGTGTATTGTCAAAGGCTTTCATGGCTGGAATCACTGGGTTGTTGTAGGTTTTTCGGGCTATATGGCCATGTTCTAGAAGCATTCTCTCCTGACATTTCTCCTGCATCTATGGCAAGCATCCTCAGAGATTGTGACTTGATTTAAGACATTGGTGTCCTGGCTGATATCTGAACAGGGATGGGCTGGAGATGTCAATGCCTTGGTCCTTTTATTGCTGGCTGCTACTTCCCAACAGATGTCATGTGGTATGATATCGGCTAAACAATATAATATATCCAACAGTGTAGGGTGTAGACATCCTATGATAATGCTCCATGTTTCATTAAGATCCACACCCACTGTTTCAGCATGCATACTCGGCAACCAAGTAGCAAAGCGCAAGGGCAGATGTCTTCGCTGTGTCTGGTTGTGATCTCCAGGTTATGCCAGTCAGCTTTTATATGATATTATTTCTAGTGGTCACTTTTTACTTGATGTTCAAGCAGTACTTCTTGTAAGTCAGAGCATGGTCCAGAGTGACTCCCAGGTATTTTGTTGTGCTGCAATCCTCCAGTGGGATTCCTTCCCAGTTGATTAGGAATCAGCTGGTTTTTCCTGTAATAGGCAGTTAGAGCACCTAAAGCTTCGGAGAGCTTCTGTTCAACCACTTCAAAGTTCTTTGCTTGAGTGGTGATGGAACAGTCATCAGCATAGATGAAACTCTGTTTCTTCTGGCAGTGGCTGATCATTTGTATGGATGAGTTAATTTATATGTAACACTAGTCGTCACCTGCCACACATTGCTGTGGCCCACTCTAGTGGTCATGGGGGTTCTGTGTTAGAGGTTTAGCCCAATTCTATCATTGGTGGGGTTCAGAATGCTCTGTGATTGTAGGTGAACTACAAATCCCAGCAACTACAACTCCCAAATGTCAAGATTCTGTTTCCCCCAAACTCCACCAGTGTTCACATTTGGGCATATTGAGTATTCATGTAGAGTTTGGTCCAGATCCATCATTGTTTGAGTTCACAGTGCTCTCTGGATGTAGGTGAACTACAACTCCAAAACCAAAGGACACTGCCCACCAAACCCTTCCAGCATTTTCTGTTGGTCATGGGAGAACTGTGTGCTAACTTTGGTTCAATTCCATCATTGGTGGGCTTCAGAATGCTCTTTGATGGTAGGTCAACTATAAATCCCAGCAACTACAACTCCCAAATGATAAAATCAATTTTTTGAGTGAGGGACATACATTGGGTTGTTAGGTGTCATGTGTCCAAATTTGGTGTCAATTCATCCAGTTGTTTTTGAGTTCTGATAATCCTACAAACGAACATTACATTTTTATTTATATAGATAGAAAGAAGTGCGCATATCAAGGTCCTGCTATTTAAACAGTGGGTTGTTGCTAAGGGTCCAAGGTTGACAAGCGAGAGTTTGCTATTATCTGTGTCTGGTTGTGACCCCCAGGTTGTTGGAGGTTCTTGGCTTCTCTTTGGATTGTATCTCCAAACTTCTGAGAGGGATGTCGCATGCTGTCATCACCATAGATATCAGTTGTTACTACACAGAACAAGTCTGTAACCTACTGGGCCGATTTCTCTTAAAACTATTATCCAAAGGACAAATTTGCTAGATCAAATGTCTTAATAGCTGAAGAACCTTAAACTATGGATGTCATAACCATTGTCATGTACCATAGATGTATCTGAGATCTGAACCTGCTTGGTGTCCTTCTTCTCTCCTAGGTACGGACACTATTTGTCAGTGGCCTTCCTGTGGACATCAAACCCAGAGAGCTTTACTTGCTTTTCCGGCCATTCAAGGTGAGTAGATGGAAAGGTTGAGGGATGTAGCTGTTGGTTGACTTGTGAAGTAGGTTGGCAGTGAATTAAAACAAATGTTTAGGAATGGAACAATAATTAAATGAAAAGTTAATAGTCAAGCATCTATAGCTAACTGGGTGTGGGATATACACATACACACACACACACACACCATTCTGGCAGGAAGGGGTACTTCTTTCTTTTATATTCTATTTTTATTCTTAAACCTTCTGTGTCACCTTTCTCATATTTGTTTGTTGCAGGATTCAATTATAAATGTTTGTATATATCTCTTTGATGTATAACCCAATACTGTAGTCAGTATGTAGCTTCAAAATAATCTCCAGACGACTTCCAGGAATGTATCTTCTAACTTGACACGAGACTCCGATATATTAGTTGAAACAAAGAAATGTTTATTTATGAATTCTTGTGCACATAAAGCGAATTTGTTACACAGTACTTTACTTCAGTTCCACCTGGATATTGTTACGTCTGTCTTTTACTTTTGTGAATACATAAAACTGATACTATATAACTTTCAGAACAGTTTAACATGTCAACTTGGTTAGGTAACTTCCTATTCTTTCAAATCTAATTCTTTTTCAGCTTTCTGACTAGATAACTTATATCTTATAGACACTTCTTTCCATCAATATTCTGACAGTAACTTATTCTCATAGGCAAAACCTTCATTATATGAGAGGGTTGAATGAAAAGCAATGCCTCCACCTGCGTAACTCCTCAACAGATGGCAGTACTGGTATGCAGCAGGTACTGGCTTGTTCAGTAGACCCTTCTCTACAGTTCCATTTTGATGGGAAGCCTTAGCATTGAATGGTTGTGTTGTTAAAGTGTGAAATATGGAACGACTTAAGCAACATGCAGTCATTGAATTCTTGAGAGCAGAAGGTGTCACCCCAAAGGAGATTCATCAGAGAATGCAAGATGTTTATGGTGATTGCATTGATGTGAGTACTGTGTGTCATTGGGCGAGAAAGTTTAAAGATGTTGAGGTGGGAAGATCTGACTTGCATGATAAAGAAAGAGTTGGATGTCCTGTGACAGCAACCACCGAGTTTCACAAGCAAAAGGTTGACAGATTGATTCAGGACGATCGCCGTATCACTCAGAGAGAATTTCAAGCATATTCGGCATTTCACAAGAACGTATGGTTCACATTATTGCTTTGCTTGGCTGTCAGAAGATCTGTGCATGATGGGTACCCAGGATGAGAGAACGGTGAGACGCTGGTTGCGGAGACAGAATGTTGACTTCTTCTGTGACGGCTTCAGAAAACTTGTTCATCGGCAGAAATGTACCCAGTTGTCTGGTGATTATGTGTGAGTCACACTATTGCTTTGCTTGGTTATCGGAAGATCTGTGCACAATGGGTACCCAGGATGCTGACGCCTGAAATGAAAGCGCACAGACTTGAAACTTCAGAGACTGGATCTTACCACTGTACGGCATCCTTCATACAGTCCAGATTTAGCATCATCTGACTTCCATCTGTCTCTGATAGTGAAAGAAGATCTGCTGGGACATCATTATGCTTCTGATGAAGACGTTGAGAGAACTGTGAGACGCTGGTTGTGTCGACTTCTTCTGTGACGGCTTCAGAAAACTTGTTCATCGTTGGCAGAAATGTATCCGATTGTCTGGTGTTTGTGTGGAAAAGTGAATAGTGGTCGTTAAAGAGCACATTCTAAGGATTATTTCTGCGTTTGATTTATTAAAATTTCCCATCCACACCCAAGTAACACAGGTGGAGGCATTACTTATCGTTCAATCCTTGTAGTTATTCCGTTACACTGGGCATTAACGTTTTTAGGGTTGGGAGATCTGTCTCCGAGACCCTGGGGATACTGTCGCTAGCCAAATATAGAACTACTGGACCGTGGTCCGAAACTATATCAGGTATAGGCCAACTTGGGCCCTCCGGGTGTTTTGGACTTCAGCTCCCACCATTCCTATCAGCCTCAGGCCCCTTCCTTTTCTCTTCCTTAAGTGGCTGAGGGGGAAAAGGAAAGGGCCTGAGGCTGATAGGAATGGTGGGAGCTGAAATCCAAAACACCTGGAGGGCCCAAGTTGGCCCATGCCTTTTATAGATTCTGTGCTTTCTTTGCACCAGATGGAAGTGCCTGGACAAGCTTTTGAGTGTGTGTTGGCAATACTTACAATATCCAATGAGTTTTAGCTTGCTACAAAGGCCTAGAAAAGTATGTCTGGCACATGCTTATGCTTTTTAAGGGCATAGAGCTGGCCTCGTAGCCCTTCTTCTTTTCCTTTTAAGGAGCCTAATAGCTAAGTTGCCGGCTTCTCTCTTTTCAGGGTTATGAAGGATCGCTGATCAAACTAACATCAAAACAGGTAATGCCCCCTTTAGTCCTCCTCTTGGCGCCGGCCCAATGCTGCTCTTAAGTACTTGAATCTAGGATGAAATATTTTAATTAGGGAGGAAGCGGGGAGGGATGCCATTCCTAGCTTTGGAGTTACTAAAAAAGAGATGAGCAATTTCGTTTGCTCAATTATAGCTGCTGCTTCAACGAACCCATCTAGAGCCTTTCCCCACTTTTAGCATTTTTGTGATCTTCTATGTAGGGCCAGGGCTGTCCATGAGATGTTGGACTGCAGCTCCCAGCAGCCTTAGGCAACAGTGATGAATGCAAGGAGTTGTATTCTGAAGGATCACATGCTTCTCCATACTTCTGCATATTTTTTTTTCTGTGTCAGGAGTGACTTGAGAAACTGCAAGTCACTTCTGGTGTGAGAGAATAGTCCGTCTGCAAGAATGTTGCCCAGGGGACGCCTGGATGTTTTACCATCCTGTTGGAGGCTTCTTTCATGTCTCTGCATGGGAAGCTGGAGCTGACAGACGGGAGCTCACCCCGCTCCCTATATTCAAACTGCCGACCTTTCGGTCAGCAGTCCTGCCGGCACAAGGGTTTGACTCATTGCGCCACCAGGGGCTCCTTCTGTATTATTATTATTATTATTATTACTATTTTACTCACACAAAAACACAGTATGTCACAGCAAACGAGATCTATATGCTGGATTTCGTATCACAAGTCGACACTTCCCAAGCGTCTACGATTGTGTGATGTCTTTCCCAGTGGTGAGTGCAGATCCAAGTCAGGTGGCCTTTTACAGTTGACAGATCGTGATTTTGTCAATGTTTATTGTTTCCAAATACCAGCTGAGATCTTTTGGCACGGCACCGAGTGCGCCCATGACCACTGGGACCACCTGGACTGGTTTCTGCCAGAGCCTTTGCAGTTCAATTTTGATGTCTTGATAGTGGCTGAGTTTTTCCTATTGTTTTTCCTCAATGCGACTGTTGCCTGGAATGGCGGCATCATTCATCCAAACTTTTTTCTTTTCCACAATCGTGATGTCTGGTGTATTGTGTTCCAAAACTTCATCAGTCTGGATTCGGAAGTCCCACAGGATTTTGCGTGTTCATTTTCCACAATCTTTGTGGGTTTATGATCCCACCAATTTTTTCCTGCTGGCAGGTGGTCCTTGTGACATAAGTTCCAGTGAATCATCTGGGCCACAAGTTGTGCCTCTGCTTGTAGTCCATCTGTGTGATTTTCTTGCAGCACCTGAGAAGATGGTCCATGGTTTCATCCGCTTCCTTGCACAGTCTGCATTTTGGGTCATCCACTGATTTTTCAATCCTGGCCTTCATGGCATTGGTTCTGATGGCTTGCTCCTGGGCTGCAAGAACCAGGTCTTCTGTCTCCTTCTTGTTGTATTGTAGTGTACTAGAGTGAACTACACTATTATAGTGAACCCTTTGAAACACTTATGGGCAAATCTGCCAAGTTAACAAAATACTCCCAATTTACCAAAGGAGTATGGTGCCAAATCTTACTTCCAGGGTCCTTCTTGCTGGGTGATGCTACTAAACATCTTGTTGGCTATTTGCCATGACTATTAATACTTCTCTTGTGGTAGATACTGCATGAATGCATACCTAAAATCAGGTGTTTTCTTTCCTAGCCGGTAGGCTTTGTTACCTTCGACAGCCGGTCTGGTGCGGAAGCTGCAAAGAACGCATTGAATGTAAGTACCATGGACTTGTATTTGTTGTTTTACAGTATTTATATTCCACCCTTCTCTCCCCAAAGGGGAATCAGGGCGGATCACAATATACAGCAAACATTCAATGCCGTTATACATTGACAAGACAGACAACTGTACATCAATAGAGGTATATATAGGCTTTCCCATCTTTCGGCATCTTGGAGGCTGTACTTGGTTCTGGCCATAGGGGTGTGTGTCTGCTGTCAGTCCATCATCCCTGCCAGTTTTTAAAAGCCACTTTTGCAATGGTCTTGTTCCCCAGCAAATATGGAGGGCAGGCTGTAATCTCTCTCCTTGTCTCCTCCTCCTGCAGGGCATCCGCTTTGACCCGGAGAACCCCCAGACGCTGCGGTTAGAGTTTGCCAAAGCCAACACCAAGATGGCCAAAAGCAAGCTGATGGCCACACCGAACCCCACCAACCTCCACCCTGCACTCGGAGCGCACTTCATTGCACGGGATCCTTGTGAGGAGTTGGTGGAGGGGAGGAGATCCACAGGGAATGGGAACACATTGGGGTTGGGTGCTCCTGCCCGAGAGGCAAACCTGCCACTTCCCACCGCTTGAGGCTGCTTTGCGCCACTCCACATGGTAGCAAACTCCCTCCTGGTGCTCACTTGTGGGGTGCAGCTATGGAACACTTGTGTTAGGATGAAGCTGGGGATATTACACACTAAGGCTGAGATCCTATTAGTGTGTCCCAATTGCCCATTTAGTCCACTTGTTGGATGGTGTAGCACAGTGTTTCTCAACCTGGGGGTCGGGACCCCTGAGGGGGTCGCGAGGGGATGTCAAAGACCATCAGGAAACACATTACTTTCTGTTAGTCATGGGGGTTCTGTGTGGGAAGTTTGGCCCAATTCTGTCGTTGGTGGAGTTGAGATTGCTCTGTAATTGTAGGTGAACTATAAATTCCAGCAACTACAAATCCCAAATGTGAAGCTCTATTTTCCCCAAACTCCACCAGTATTCACATTTGGGCATATTGAGTATTCATGCCAAGTTTGGTCCAGATCCATCATTGTTTGAGTCCACAGTGCTCTCTGGATGTAGGTGAACTACAACTCCCAAACTCAAGATCAATGCCCACCAAATCCTCCCAGTATATTCTGTTGGTCATGGGAGTTCTGTGTGCCAAGTTTGGCGCAATTCCATTGCTGGTGGAGTTCATAATGATCTCTGATTATAGGTGTACTATAAATCCCAGCAACTGCAACTCTCAAATGACAAAATCAATCCCCCTCACCCACAATCAGAGGCGGCCCTAAGTAATTTTCAATGGTAAGCAAACAGTATTTTGCCCCCCCCCCCCAAACCAATCACTGATATATATTTTTTCTGTTTGTCGTGGGAGTTCTGTGTGCCATATTTGGTTCAATTCCATCATTGGTGGAGTTCAGAATGCTCTTTGATTGTAGGTGAACTATACATCCCAGTAACTACAACTCGCATATGTCAAGGTCTATTTTCCCCCAAGAGCGCCTCAAGAGCGAGCGCCCTTGGGCAAAATCAACTATACTGCAAATGCTTACTTTGCGTAATGGGTTGAGCCGCCCCTTGTGCCACTTGTCCCTTGACCAACCAGGGCAGAGGCTGACATGCTGTCTGTCACTCCTCGTCTCTCCAGATGACCTGACTGGGGCAGCCCTGATCCCGGCATCTCCAGAGGCCTGGGCTCCCTATCCACTCTACACCACAGAGTTGACCCCTGCTATCCCACACGCCGCTTTCACGTATCCAGCTGCCGCCGCAGCCGCTGCCGCCCTTCACGCTCAGGTGAGTCCGTACCTCCACTTTCCCTTCTTTGGGATGGATAGGAAGGGAGAGCTGCCTTTCTCTTCTTTTGGAAGCGTCCAGACAGATCTCTGTTGCTAAACAGTGTTGTTTAAAGCTTCCTTCCCAGGATGGATGGACATCCCAATAGCCCTACACATTTGTTTTAACCCTCTGCAGCTTTTGTTGCAAAAGAAAGAAGAAATCTCTAGACTCAAAAGGTTGGCTGGGATTTGGTAATTGTTCTGAACTGCAGTCCTTTCTGCCCGTCATACTGATCCTTGCACTGAAAATTAAATTTAGTCTGGCTAGACAGGAGTTCCTATATTATCCATATACTGTATATACTTGAGTATAAACCGACCCGAATATAAGCCGAGGCACCTAATTTTACTACAAAAAAATGGGAAAACGGATTGTCTCGAGTATAAGCCGAGGATGGGAAATGCAGCAACTACTAGTAAATTCCAAAATAAAAATAGATACCAATAAAACTGCATTAATTGAGGCATCGGTAGGTTAAATGTTTTTGAATAAAACTGAAAGTTAAGATAAGACTGTCCTCTGATTAAAGCATTATTCTAACCTTTTTCAGTGTAAATGTGTTTGCATATCCTTCCAATAATAATAGAGTAAAATAATAAATATAATAATAGAATAAAATAATGGAAACATAATAATAACAATAATAGAGTAAAATAATAAATATAATAATAGAGTAAAATAATGGAAATGTGATAATAACAGTAATAATAGAGTAAAATAATAAATGTAATAATAATACTAAAATAATGGAAATGTAATAACAGTAATAATAGAGTAAAATAATAAATGTAATAATAATAATAAAGAATAAAATAGTAAATGTAATAATAATAATAATAGAGTAAAATGATTAATAATAATAATAATAGAGTAAAATAATAAAAAACCTTGACTCGATTATAAGCCGAGGGAGACTTTTTCAGCTTAAAAAAGGACTGAAAAACTAGGCTTATGCTCGAGTATATACAGTATATCAAGCATGGGCAACTTCAGCCCTCCAGGTGTTTTGGACTCCCAACTCCCACAATTCCTAACAGCCTCAGGCCCTTTCCTTTTCCTTTTCATGCAATGGCATGCCTTTGTCCCTGGTAGTTCAAAGACACGGTTTATCAGTTTAACTGCTGAGTTACCTATTAAAAGGAAATGGCATGGGATTGTGGGAGTTGGAGTCCAAAACACCTGGAAGGGCAAAGTTTACCCATGTAATTCATATATATATATCAGTATAGTCATACAATACATACAGGTTCACAAATATATACTTTAACAAATGAATAGTGTTGCAATTTCCAATAAGTTAAAACCTTTCCAGGGTTCCAGGAAAAAGCCAAGGCTTTCGGGCCAGCTACATGAGTTGTGCAGAGTTGCATTCATACAGTTTACCAAAAGGAACAATTGTTGTTCAGAGTGGCTTTCCTGCCTTTTTGATATTTTAATGCCTCCTCTCATTCTCTTGTGTCACCTTCTTTGCTTCTCTTTGCTCCATAAGAAATCTGAGAATTAGAAAAGGTGTCGTAGGAACAATGCAAAGGGGCTGCAGTGGCACAGCGGGTTAAAGCACTGAGATGCTGAACCTGCTGACCAGAAGTCGGCAGTTCAGATCCAAGGAACGGGGTGAGCTCCCGCTGGTAGGCCCAACTTCTGCCAACGTAGTAATTCGAAAACATGCAAATGTGAGTAGATCAATAGGTACCACTCCAACAGGAAGGTAACGGTGCTGCATGCAGCCATGCTGGTCACATGACCTAGGAGGTGTCTAAGGACAACACCGGCTCTTCAGCTTAGAAATGGAGATGAGCATCAACCCCCAGAGTCGGACACGACTGGACCCTTACCTTTACTTTATTATGAACAATGCAAATATTGAGAAAAAAATACTTGATTTGATTCACACACACACACACACAAATGGGATCAACTTTCAAAAATATCAAGAAATACATACTTGAAAGTGAAAGGAATTTAACTGCCTTTTAAGGTGATTTCCAATCTATATAAATAAAAATGTAATGTTCATTTGTGGGATTAACATAACTCAAAATCACTGGACGAATTGCTGCCAAATTTGGCCACAAGACACCTCTCAGGCCAACAAGTGACCATCACTCATAAAAACACTGAAAAACTCAGTGGAAGAGACTTAAAAAGCCAAAAATAAAAAAAATATGTTACAACGCATACACACACACACAAAGCACATATACATAGAAATGTGGCAGGGGACGGCTAGTAAACTTATAATTAAAGATACCACTTTTAGGTGAATCTTTTGAAAAACATTTTCATTAAGTATGTATTGGCTCACCGTACACATTGCAGTACAAAACTATCACCAAAATATGGAATCCTAGAGTTGGAAGAGACCTGGTGAGCCATCCAGTCCAACCCCATTCTGCCAAGAAGCAGGAAAATCACATTTAAAGCACCCCTGACAGATGGCCATCCAGCCTCTGTTTAAAGGCTTCCAAAAAAGGAGCCTCCAGCACATATACTTGCTTAATATCTGGCAGATTTCCCCAAATGACCTCCTGTTGTGTAACCCTTGCCCGCTATTCGGAGTCCTCTCGGTATTAACTATCTCAAGCTGATCATTCCCATTGGCTGACGATGTTTCCCTCCGTGGGAGGTCTTGTTCAGACAACTGTTGCTCTGCCCATGAAAGGAGATTAGCACAAGCATTGACCAGATGTAACTTCCCTGCTTCTGTAACTTGGAGAGATGAGAACAGTGGGTTTTTTTGTGTGTCTTGTTTTGTTTTTCCTGCTGTCCATCTGGAGAGAGGGTTCTGCAGGGCGAACGCTGGAAGCTCTTCCCTTAAAACAAATGAATGTGTTACCAATAAAGTTTTTATAGTGTTAAACATTACTTCGGCCTCCTCGCTAGGCAACGGCCAGCTCACAACCTCCACCAAACACAAACTGGATGGAGGTTTGGTGAGTTAAAGTCAGGGCAAGGCACTTACTCTTGAGTTTACGAAGGACGCACAACCCAAAGAGGTTCCTTAAGCCCTCCCTGCAACATGCTTACGAGCAGCCAAGGGACTCCCTTTGTTGCAGAACTAGGGTAGGATAGTAGTTTGTGCAAGCAAGGCAACCTTTCATAGGTCACAGTTAGGACTCTGACCTGCGGTTTGCCATTTTCCTTGTAATGCTCAGAGGGGAGGAGGACAAGCTTACACCTTAAATAAAAAGCTTCCATGTCTGTAACTGTTTTAGCACCAAGTTGGCACTGGCTGAATCATCCCTCTTGATTAGTCATCTGGCATATCCCAACCAACCAAGGATCACATAGCAAATGGGACCGTTAAATATATACTATACTATACTATAACCAACCAAGGATCACATAGTAAATATCCTACATATTATATTATATTATATTATATTATATTATATTATATTGATCTGTAACCAACTAAGGATCACATAGTAAATGGGGCCATCCTACATATTATATTATATTATAACTGTATTAATATATAACCAACCAAGGGTCACATAGTAAATGAGACTATCCTACATATTATATGATATTATATTTATCTATAACCAACTAAGGATCACATAGTAAATGGGACTATCCTACATATTCATTATATTATACAGGGTTAGTCAAAATGCATAGGCCAATAAGCCATTCAATTGAATGGCTTATTGGCCTATGCATTTTGACTAACCCTGTATTATAATTATAATTACCGTATATTAATCTATAACCAACTAAGGATCATATAGTAAATGGGACTATCCTACATATTATATTATATTATTATTATTATAATAAACTATAACCAACTATGAATCACATAGTAAATGGGACTATTCTACATATTATATTATATTATAATTATATTAATCTATAACTAAGGATCACATAGTAAATGGGACCACTCTGCATATTATATCATATCATATCATATATATTATATTAATATATAACCAGCCAAGGATCAGATAGTAAATGGGACCCAACCAACCAAGGATGCCATAGTAAATGGGACCATAATACACATTATATTATATTATATTATATTATTCATATATAACCAACTGAGGATCAGATAGTAAATGGGACCCAACCAACTAAGGATGCCATAGTAAATGGGACCATAATGCATATTATATTATATTATTCATATATAACCAACTAAGGATCAGATAGTAAATTGGGACTATCATATATTTATTTACCCTATGCTTTCCCCCACTCTTCAGCTCAGCTTAATTATAATTAGTAGTGAAATTAGGTGCAGAGAAAAATATAATTGTACGAAAGCTATTCATAGAAAGGTCTGCAAAGAGCAGGTACCTGCTGTTGACTACAAACTTGCCAGAACATCTCAGGAATCAATGTGCTTCTTTACATGAAGTCCCTTAGTTGAACGAATGGACAAATGGCAGATGAAGAAAGCATCCACATGGCCCTGTTGCAACTAAAGAAGGAAGCTCAGGGTTGGGCTCTCCCTACGGACTTTGCCAAGGCCCAAAGAGTAATGCTCAAAGCCTCTCCATTTCTGGGTTGTTGTAGATTTTTTCGAGACCTCACAACCTCTGAGGATGCCTGCCATAGATGCAGGCGAAACATCAGGAGAAAATGCCTCTAGAACATGGCCATATAGCCCGAAAAAACCTACAACAACCCAGTGATTCCAGCCATGAAAGCCTTCGACAATACCTCTCCATCTCCTTCTGCTCGAAGTCCCTCTAGTGCCATCTCGAGTAGGAGTTGCTCCCCCATTGCATCCCGTGGTCAAGGGGAATGTGGCTGTCGGAGGAGTCCCTCGGGCTCCCCAAGGGGCTCCGCGGTGGCCAGCCAGTGATTGAAATGATCCCTCCTTTGATGTCTTCAGTGACCCGCAGCCAGACAGACACCTACCTACTACTCCGCAGGCCAGCCCTGAAGCTCAGAGCTGGCCCTGGAAGCGTGGGGCAGCCTAGTCCCGGCTGGTCCCCGCTAGAGAGGAAGGAGTGGCTGTACAGCAGCTTCATTCCTAGAAACCTTTAAGGATGGTGGGCCCGTCTGGAAAAAAAATAAGGTAACGCAACATCTCTTTGGGCACCACGGTGGGGTTTTTTTCCGCAAGCTTTTTTTTGTTGCCCCGTCTCTTCCTTAGCCATCCTCCGAATGCATGGGCCTCCACGCTATCCACACACCCAAAGCCCAGGCAAAACTTGAAATGCCAGGCATTTCTCTAACCCACCTCTTTGCCAACTTGGCGCACATGACATGGCACCACAGCATGGCACCTCTTGGGTCCAGGGCGCTCCCGCCGCGCAGCGATGGGTTGTTCCTGCCGGCGGGAGGGACGGGGCCTCAGCGAGGAGGAGGAGGCGGCCGAGCGGCCACGTGGGGGGCTTCGGGGGGCGGGCTCTTTGCCACCCACCTTTTTCACTCACCAGAGTCACGTGGCGGGAGGGGGGGGGGCTGTGGTGGTAGCCTTAGCCTCAACAACAGCACACACACACACACAGATTGACCTTTCCTTCCCGCACCGTCAACTGGCGCACGTCAGTCACGCTGTGGACTCCGTCAAGGGAGGCAAACCCCCTTCCTTGACCGGAGCCTGAACAATCTTCCTTCACAGCCTCTCTCCTTACAAAACCAGTAAATGTTGTTAAAATTGTTTTCTTTTCCTGCCTCATTTTAGGGCTTGTCCAGAAAGGAAAAACAAAAAAGTATTGGAAGTCCTGGAAGTCTTGAGATTTTTCAGTTTTCTTTGATCTTATCTGCATATTCATGGTCTTGTATCCAAACCCTTTCAGGAAATATCCTCTTTCCCTGCTCTCTTGGGTAATTCCTCCTCCCTCTTTCGCTGATCCTGTGTCATATCTACCTCTTTTATTAATAATTATGATGGTGGTGATGATGATAGCTACCGTATATACTCGAGTCTAAGCCGAGGCAAAAAACTGGGGAACATTATTGACTCGAGTCTAAGCCGAGGGTGGGAAATGCAGCCGCTACTAGTAAATTTCAAAATAAAAAATAGATACTAAAAATTATGATGGTAGTAGTGATGATGATGATGATGATGCTTATAGTTACCAAACATACTCAAATATAAGCCGAGCTGAATATTAGCCAAGGCAACTACGACAAAAAAACTGGGAAAAATTATTGGCTCAAGTCTAAGCTGAGGGTGGGAAATGCAGCACCCTCAGATAAAAATACTTCCAAATAATAATTATGAAGGTAGAGATGTTGATGATGTTTATAGTTACCGAATATACTCGAATATAAGCCGAGCCGAATATTAGCCGAGGCAACTACGACAAAAAAACTGGGAAACATTATTGACTCAAGTCTAAGCCGAAATGCAGCAGCTCCTGGTAAATTTCAAGATAAAAATACTTCCTAATAATAATTACGATGGTAGAGATGATGATGATGCTTATAGTTATCATATATACTTGAATAAAAGCCGAGCCGAATATTAACCGAGGCACTAGCGACAAAAAACTGGGAAACATTGACTTGAGTCTAAGCTGAGGGTAAGGCAGCAGCTCCTGGTCAATTTCAAAATGAAAATAGATACTAAAAATTATGATGGTAGTGGTGATGATTATGGTTATAGTTACCGTATATACTTGAGAATAAGCCAGCTCGAATATAAGTCGAGGCACCTAATTTTACTACAAAAAACTAGGAAAAATTATTGACTCGAGTCTAAGCCGAGGGTGGGAAATGCAGCAGCTACTGTTCAATTTGAAAATAAAAATAGATACCAATAAAATTACATTAATTGAGGCATCAGTAGGTTACATTTTTTAAAAAATTTACCACATTTCGAAGAAAAAAAGTAAACGAGCTCTGTAAGTTGAAAAGTAGATGACAACAGTAGTCTGATTGGAGAGAAAATTCCACCCACTAAGACAAGAAAGGAACAGTCCTAAAATGGGCAAGAGATTTCCAAAGTGACCCGGAGATAAACTGATATATTCTCTAGCACAAATAGCTTATTGCCAGCCGTTGGGCCGCTTGCATTTTGGGATGGACCGGATATTTGTGGCTCGCAGGATGCTGCCGTTCCAGTGGGTTAAGGCTTCTCTTCCCAGGGTTAAAGAGCACTGTGCAGCCTAGCAAGCAAGCTTCCCATTTGCACTGAGCTGTTGAACAGAATGGACCAAACTAGTTCCAGATGTGCGGGGGAGATGGATGCCGGAATCTGGGAAATGCTTACAAGCGGAGGCTTGAAAGAGGGTGGTGATGTTGGTGGGAAGGAGGGAGAAAGGAATGGAAGTGTGAAACATGGATAGTCTTGGTGGGAAGCACTCTGGAGGGTTGGGTCTTGGCTCCAGGCAAACAGATTCTTCCAGTTTGTGTGTGTATGTATATGTATAGGTAAAGTTCAGGGTTTTCCCCTGACATGAAGTCCAGTCATGTCCGACTCTGGGTTGTGGTGCTCATCTCCATTTCTAAGCCAAAGAGCCAGCACTGTCTATGGACACCGCCAAGGCCATGTGGCCGGCATGACTACAATGTATATGTATATTAGGCATGTGCAATCCATGGTTCTAAAGTACTTACAAAACTAAAGTTCTGGTGGTGAAAACTAGGGGGTGCTGGTGCTTTGCTTCTATAGTGTTCCTAAAGTTCTGGTGGTGAAAATTTCAGAACTCTAACAAAACTTTCAAAATTTCATTATTATTTCATTATTGATTATATTTATGACAGAACCTATTAGGAACTGCCATTTATGATGAAATTTTGAAAGTTTTGTTAGAGTTCTGAAATTTTCACCACCAGAACTTTAGCAGCACTGTAGAAGCAAAGCACCAGCGCCTCCTAGTTTTCACCACCAGAACTTTAGTTTTGTAAGTACTTTAGAAACATTTAGAACCATGGATTGCACATGCCTAATGTATATGTATATGTATATTGTTGGAGCCCGTGGTGGCACAGTGGGCTAAACCGCTGAGCTGCTAAACTTGTTGACCAAAAGGTTCGAATCTGGAGAGTGGTGTGAGCTTCCACAGTCAGCCCCAGCTTCTGCCCACCTAGTGGTTTACCTTTACTATATATAAAAGCTACAGACAGTGTGGTTGCTGTTGGCCTTGTTTGGTCAAAAGACATTTAGCCACTTGTGCTTCTTCTATTTTTATTGGTTTTATACTAATTTATCCCATGCCTTTGATATGATATATATATATATATATATATATATATATATATATATATATATATAGAAGCCCCTGGTGGCACAGCGGGTTAAACTGCTGAGCTGCTGAACTTGCTGACTGAAAGGTTGGTGGTTTGAATTTGGGGAGCGGGGTGAGCTTCCGCTGACAGCCTCAGCTTCTGCCAATCTAGCAGTTTGAAAACATGCAAATGTGAGTAGATCAATAGGTACCGCTCCGGCGGGAAGGTAATAGTGCTCCATGCAGTCATGCTGGCCACATAACCTTGGAGGTGTCTATGGACAACTCTGGCTCTTTGGCTTAGAAATGGAGATGAGCACCAACCCCCAGAGTTGGACACGACTAGACTTAATGTAAGGGGAAAACCTTTACCTTTTAATTATGTATATGTATGTATATGTATATATATAAATACAAACAAGAGGGTGGGTGAAAAGGTTTTGCCTCCTTTGTCATATAAATGAATTTTTAACAGCAAGATTTGGTACAGATCGTAGCCTGAACTGTCCTCCAAAAACTACAGTTTGATGCAGTCACCATCAATTTGAACACATTTGTGCCATTATTTAACCCAAGCATCAAAACCATTTTGGAAAACCCATTTTGGAAAAAAATCAGAGTTTTGTTTCGTGACCCATGAATTTAAAGCTATTTGAACGTCATTGAATCTGAAGACATCTTGATGAGCAGCAAGGACAATACTTGTGTTTCCACCCCGTGCATCTTCCTGCCTGGCTATGGGGAAGGATTCATGAACGATATCTGATGCTAATGGAGAACTGGGGAAGAGGTCCTATGCAGAATTACCCAAATCTGCATGGCTTGGATTGCTTTCCTCCCCGTCTGTCACATCCTGTCATTCTCTTCTAGATGCGCTGGTATCCTCCGTCCGAAGCCACCCAACAAGGATGGAAGTCTCGTCAGTTCTGTTAGTTTTAGTGAGTATCTTGTTTTGCTGTATGTGGGCTTGCTGGAGACACTCTCCCCTATGGTTGGGCTTTCTAGAACAGTTCTGCACCCGGAAAAGTGCTACTTGGCCCTAAAACTTGCCTGAAAGTAAATCTATACTGTAGAACGAATGGAGTTTGACACCACTTCAATGTCGTGGCTCAATAGGAAGGAAGCATAGGAGTTCTCTGGGTTGTTGTAGGTTTTTCGGGCTATATGGCCATGTTCTAGAAGCATTCTCTCAATGCCCACCAAGCCCTTCCAGTATTTTCTCTTGGTTGTAGGGGTTCTGGGAGCCAAGTTTGGTTCAATTCCATCATTGGTGGAGTTCAGAGTGCTCTTTGATTTTAGAACTATAAATCCCAGCAAGTACAACTCCCAGATGTCAAGGTCTATTTCCCCCAAACTCGACCAGTGTCGACATTTGGGCATATTGAGTATTCATGCCAAGTTTGGTCCAGATCCATCATTGTTTGAGTCCACAGCGCTCTCTGGATGTGAGTGAACTACAACTTGAAAACTCAAAGTCAATGCCCACCAAGCCCTTCCAGTATTTTCTCTTGGTTGTAGGGGTTCTGGGAGCCAAGTTTGGTTCAATTCCATCATTGGTGGAGTTCAGAGTGCTCTTTGATTGTAGGTGAACTATAAATCCCAGCAAGTACAACTCCCAGATGTCAAGGCCTATTTCCCCCAAACTCGACCAGTGTCGACATTTGGGCATATTGAGTATTCATGCCAAGTTTGGTCCAGATCCATTATTGTTAATAATAGTCCATAGCGCTCTCTGGATGTGGGTGAACTACAACTCTAAAACTCAAGGTCAATGTTCACCAAAGCCTTCCAATATTTTCTATTGGTCATGGGAGTTCTGGGTGCCAAGTTTGGTTCAATTCCAAATGTTAAGGTCTATTTTCCCCAAAGTCCACCAGTGTCCACATTTGGGCATATTGAGTATTTGTGCCAAGTTTGGTCCAGATCCATCCTAGCTTGAGTCTCTGGACTCAAGCTAGGAACTACAATTCCAAAACTCAAGGTGAATGTCCACCAAGCACTTCCAGTCTTTTCTGTTGGTCATGGGAGTTCTGTGTGTCAAGTTTGGTTCAATTCCATCGTTGGTGGAGTTCAGAATTCTCTTTGATTGTAGGTTAGCTCACAACCTCTGAGGGTGCTTGCCATAAATGCAGGAGAAACGTCAGGAGAGAATGCTTCTAGAAAACGGCCATATAGCCCAAAAAAACCTACAAAACCCAGTGATTCCAGCCATGAAAGCCTTCGACAATACATGGGAGTTGTCGTTTGTCAAGCCTTCTACTCCAAAGAGTGCTGGTGCTTCATCATCACCCCATCGCATTGAGCAATGGCAGTTGAAGAAGCATCAAAACTACAGTGTAGATGCACCCTGAGATACGGGAACAAGGAGTGGGAGTGTATTGTTGATGGCTTTCATTGTTGGAATCACTGGGTTGCTGTGAGTTTTTCAAGCTGTATGGCCTTGTTCGAGCAGCATTCTCTCCTAATGATTTGCCTCCATCTGTGGCCGACATCTTCAGATTTTCTGTTAGCACTGAGGCAAGTGTGTGTGTGTGTGTGTGTGTGTGTGTGTGTGTATACACGCAATTAGCAAGCTGTAGTGAAAATAAACACTGGTTTTTAATAATGATGGTGTTTTTGCTTCTTGTATTTTATTTTGCTGTACTGTAATTTTGGGCTTGGCCTCATGTTAGCTGCCCTGAGTCCCCTTTGGGGAGATTGTGGTGGTGTATAAATAAAGTTGTTTATTATTATTATTATTATTATTATTATTATTATTTATTGCAACAGTTGCTTTAAACAAACAATGGTTCTTTCTCCCACTCTGGACATTCCACAAGTATATACACACTCCACTTGCTTCACTGCCAACAGAACCTCTGGAGATGCCATTAGCCACACATGCAGGTGGAATGTTAGGAGAGAATGCTACTGGAACATAGCCATACTGCCCGAAAATCTCACAACAACCCAAGGAGTGGGAGTTATCTACCTTCCATACCATTGAAGGATATGTTGTACAACAGGCATGGGCAAACTAGCTGTTAGGAATTGTGGGCGTTGTAGTCCAAAACACTTGGAGGGCCGAAGTTTGCCCATGCCTGATGTACAACATTTAGTGAGTGTCTTGTTTTGCTGTATGTGGGCTCGCAGGAGTTTTGTAGACCATTTTTTGTGTGTCAGGAGCGAATTGAGAAACTGCAAGTCGCTTCTGATGTGAGAGAATTGGCCACCTGCAAGGACGTTGCCCAGGGGGTGCCTGGATGTTTGGATATTTTACCATCCTTGTGGGAGGCTTCTCTCATGTCCCCACATGGAAAGCTGGAGCTGACAGAGGGAGCTCGTCCATGCTCTCCCTGTATTTGAACCTCCAACCTGTCAGTCTTCAGTCCTTCAGTCATTGCGCCATTGTGGCTGTAGACCAGTGCTGTGTGTAGAACCGTGGTTCTCGACCTGTGGGTCCCCAGATGTTTTGGCCTTCAAATCCCAGAAATCCTAACAGCTGGCAAACTGGCTGGGATTTCTGGGAGTTGTAGGCCAAAACACCTGGTGACCCACAGGTTGAGAACCACTGGTGTAGAATAACGCCGCTCAATCCTAAAGCATATACAGGGGGCTAGTAGTGGAAGTTGCTCACCTTCCATGCTACGATGCACAAGCTATCTATGATGTGTCCTTGCTCTTTTCTTTCCCCCCAAGACTCGCCTCTTGGCCCACATTTCCCTCCCTTGTCTCTCCGTGGAGCGATGTGCCAGGGATGAAGTAGTCTGTGGATCGCTGGAAACCTTCCCTCCAACCCCTTCCTGTGGACGCCGGCAAGGTGCCCAATTGCAGTAACGCTCCCTTTTTCCGTGAACAAACGACTCCGTGGGCTTCCCATCCCGAGACTGTGAACGGCCTCCTCTTCCCGCAATGTCCTCGGCTGCATGGTCCGTGTCCGCTCCTTGCTTGCTTGCCCGCTTGCCTGCCCGCCCGCCTGCCTGCCTCCCATTGCTGAGTTTCCCCTCCCTTGGAGAGACCAGTTCCCGATGCGAGACCCCTTTTGTGTCCCCAGCCAAGACGCTGGCGTGAAACGTGGTCTAGCCGTGTACAGTGCAATAATAACCCAAGCCTTTCTTATCCCTAAACCTTGTCGATGCGGTTCCGCCGACGGGAGCGAAAGACAAGTCGGTTTTTGCATGTTTTTTTCTCTGGCATGAATTTAGAACACTTTCAAACTCGGTGGGTGTGTGCGTGCGTGAGTGTGCAAAGCTTGTTTTTGTTCTGTGTCACCATAGCAGCGGGTTTTGGCCTTGCTATTGATCACTGAAGTTTTCTTTTTTCCCCATCTTGCTTCTGTGAAGACTTGGCTTCTGCAAAACACTCTCCTAGTTTGGCCTCGTCCTGGTTTGCGTTTCCTTTTCAGTCTTTTCCTTTCCTTCTTTGACTCGACTTTCCTTCTCCAAAAGTACAATGCACTGGGTTCCTTGTCCACTTTCCCCCTTCTCCAGTTCAAGTCAGGGTTGTGTTTCGTTTTTTTTTTTTGTTTCGTTTTTCTGTCAAGCTTCTATATATAGAACATCTGTAAAATATTTAACCTTTTTTGTTTTGTTGTTGTTTCCACATCCCTCTGATTGGAGAGAATCCAGTCTTGCCAAATAATCAGCCATCCTTATGGGAATATCGAACAAAGATGTACGAGTATTTTTGTACCATGTGTAATAAGGAAATATTTATGCATCATAAAAAAAGATTTTGTGTGGTTTTGTGCAATTAATTAATTATTATTATTATTAAAGAGAAACTGTAATCTGTAAAATAAGTTTAATGTTCAGTTTAAAAGCTTGAAGAGAGAGAGAGAGAAAAGACTTTTTTTCTGTAACTGATTCAGTCAGGCATAGTAACAAGAAATTGTGCAATTTTTCGTTGACATTTTATTGCTTGGTATTTGGAAGTGCTTTAAGTATTATATTGGACCATGGCTGTCTCACTTGTATTAAAATCCTTGAGAATAAGTTGCTATATCCTATGAGAATGTGAAACTGGATAATATATGAATTGTACTCAGTGGTGTGTTGACTCTTTACTGCATGGAGGTGGATGGTGTGTGATCTTTACTACTTATTCCCAGAGTCCACAGAGTGAGGTATACAGAGGTGGCCTTAGGTAATTTTCAACAGTAAGCAAAAAGTATTTTGGTGCCCCCAACCAATCACTGATATATATTTTCTGTTCGTCGTGGGAGTTCTGTGTGCCATACTTGGTTCAATTCCATCATTGGTGGAGTTCGGAATGCTCTTTGATTGTAGGTGAACTATACATCCCAGTAACTACAACTCGCATATGTCAAGGTCTATTTTCTCCCAAGAGCGCCTCAAAAGCGCCCCTGTGCAAAATCAACTATACTGCAAATGCTTACTTTGCGTAATGGGTTGAGCCGCCCCTGGGGGTATACACGAGTGTATCGTTGTATGTGTAATAATAATAATAAAACTTTATTTATACCCTGCCACCATCTCCGCAAGGGACTTGGAGCGGCTTACATGAGGCCAAGGCCAACAACACATCAATAAAAACAAAAGCAATAAACAAAAACAATAAATGCAATACAATTAATATAAATCACATATAAACAATAACACACAATGATTTAAAAACCTATGGCCAGACCAAATGTAATAGTTTAAAATTTAAAAAATAAATGCTGGGCATGAACAAGGTAGGATATATCTGGTATAGGGTTTTAAAAGAAATGAAGCGCACCGGCTCTTTGGCTTAGAAATGGAGATGAGCACCACCCGCAGTGTCGGACACGACTAGGGGAAACCTTTACTATACATACTGGCAGGCCTGTAGCGAGGGGGGGGGGTTTAGGGGTTCAACCCCCCCCCCCCAAGTGTTTCAGATTTTTTTAAAAAACCCAGTTTACTCATGAATTTTAACTGGTTAACCAAATCCCCATGCTAAGTCTATGAGATGCAAAAAATTAAGAGTCCCTCCAGAACTACAAGCACTATCTCAAGCAAATATTTATTTATTTATTTATTGTTCGAACTTATATGCCGCCACTCCCCTGGGGCTCGGAGCAGCTTACAAGAACAGGCTAAAATCGAACACAATTTAAAAACAGTTTAAAACAGTTTGAAAACAGCAATATCAGAGATCAAAGGCCCGTCGAAACAGATATGTCTTACATGCCCTGTGGAAAGCTGATAAGTCCCGCAAGGCATGGACGTCAGGTGGCAGAGTATTCCAGAGTGATGGTGCCACTGCTGTAAAGGCTCTGCATCTGGTTGCTGTTAGACGCAAGGTCTTGACACTGGGAATTTCCAATAGATCTTGGTCCTCAGAACGGAGGGATCTCTGGGGTTGGTAGGGGGTGAGGCGGTCCCTCAGGTACATCGGCCCCAGACCATTCAAGGCCTTAAATATTGACAATTTATTCACACTGTCATTACTTGCAGCAATAGCCGATGTAGTGAAGCAACCAAGTTGGGTGTGTGTGTGTTGAATGCTCTCATTAAGGAGGCCAGACTTGGTGGAGGTGGTTGACAGGGGCGGAGCTGCAGGCTATTGAAGGCTGCTCTGCTCCCTGCTGTGCTCTTTGCTTTAGCGTGAGCTAGAAAGCAGGTTTCAAACCCTCCCAAACACAAAATTTTCAACCCCTCCCGAAATTTTTTTCTGGCTACGGCCCTGCATACTGGCATCACAAACTAGAATAGTAAGGTACAGATTGAGCATCTCTTATCCAAAATGCTTGGGAACAAAATTGTTTTGGATTTTTTTTACAGCATTTATATTCCGCCCTTCTCTTCTCAGCCCAAATTGAGGCAGATAAGATGTGTTGCCTTAGTACCATCTCTCACCAAACAAGATCCCTGAAGTCACTAGTTTTCTGTTAACTTTACTCTCTTTGGGTTGTTGTGGGTTTTTTCGGGCCATATGGCCATGTTCTAGAGGCATTCTCTCCTGACGTTTTACCTGCGTCTATGGCAAGCATCCTCAGAGGCAGTGAGGTCTGTTGGAACTAGGAAAATGGATTTATATATCTGTGGAAAGACCAGGGTGGGTCTTTCCCACCCTAGAATGCCTCTAGAACATGGCCATATAGCCTGAAAAAACCCACAACAACCCAGTGATTCCAGCCATGAAAGCCTTCGACAATGAAAGAGAAACAATAGAAACAGGTGATAGTGAATGCTTTCCCATGGCCTTCATAACGGGGACCGGAGCATAGTCGCCAGTCCGGTGGCAACGTCTGCTCACTTGCACGATCACGACTCCTTTCGTTCCCGGTTTGCCCTGGGTCATTGCCATCTGTTGTGTCTCCTCCTTTGCGCTGCCAGGGTGTGCATTTGCACAGGAGCGCAAGCTGTCAAGAGCAGCCTCTCTTCCTTCCGAGAGACGCTTTGGCACCTGATGGGGAGGACCTTCCTTTTGGGGCCTGCTGGGAGTGGGGCTGCGCGGATGCACCTGCTCCATTAGGCAGGCCAGTTTCACGGCCGTCTCCGAAAAGCAGGGGCTCTTTGGATGAATAAATGATAACGATTAACCAGTCAGGTTGAAGCAAGTGCTCAGCCAAGCGGCAGCCTCTCCAAGTACATAGGAAAGGGTGGGAGATTTGGGGCAGTGGTTGTAGGAAGAGGGACGAGAATGCTTTTGCAAGTGGGGAGGTGCCAGTCAAAAATTATAACTCCGTTGTTTTCCAGTAAGATCCTGTTGAATCGCTCAAAACCCTTTGGCTTGTGTTTTCAGTGGTGTTTTGACTTCACCCTTATATATTACTAGTCGTCCCATGCCACACATTGCTGTGGCCCAGTCTGTGTATAATAATAATAATAATAATAATAATAATAATAATTTATTTGTACCCCACTACCATCTCCCCAAGGGACTCGATGCGACTTAGGCATTGAGTCGCCTAATTAGGCTGAAAAATGCGGTATAGAAATAAAGCAAATAAATAAATAAATAAATAAATAAATAACATAAACTCCCAAATGCCAAGGTCTAGTTTCCCCAAACTCCACCAGTGTCCACATTTGGACATATTGAGTATTCGTGCCAAGTTTTGTCCAGATCCATCATTGTTTGAGTCCACAGTGCCCTCTGGAAGTAGGTGACCTACAACTCCAAAACTTAAGGTCAGTGACCACCAAACGCTTGCAGTATTTTCTGTTGATCATGGGAGTTCTGGGTACCAAGTTTGGTTCAATTCCAACTGTCAAGGTCTATTTCCCCCAAAGTCCACCAGTGTCCACATTTGGGCATATTGAGTATTCGTGCCATGTTTAGTCCAGATCCATCCTAACTTGAGTCCTTGGATGTAGGTGAACTACGACTCTAAAACTCAAGGTCAGTGCCCACCAAACCTTTCCAGTATTTTCTGTTGTCTCGTGGGAGTTCTGGGTTCAATTCTATCGTTGGTGGAGTCCAGAATACTCTTTGATTGTAGGTGAACTATAAATCCCAGCAACTACAATTTTCTAATTACAAAATCAATCCTCCTCAAACCCCACCAGTATTCAAATTTGGGCGTATTGGGTATTTGTGCCCAATTTGGTCCAGTGAATGAGAATACATCCTGCATATAAGATATTTACATTATGATTCATAACAGTAGCAAAATTACAGTTCTGAAGTAGCAAAAAAAAATAATGTGATGGTTGGGGGTCACTGCACCATGAGGAACTGTATTAAGGAGTCACGGCATTAAGTAGGTTGAGAAAAACCGCTCCAGATTTTGTTGAACTTCAGATCCCAGCATTCCTCACTATTGGTTGTACAAGATAGGGCTGCTAGTAGTGCAGTTTTCATCCCTGTGCTGGTGAATTTGGTGGTCTGTCTTGCCCTGTTCTCTGGGATTCTCTCCTTTCGTGTGGGGTGCCAAAAAGGTAGACTTTCGCAGTGTTTCTCAACCTGGGGATCGGGACCTCTGCAAGGGTCGCAAGGTGGTGTCAAAGGGGTTGCCAAAGACCATAAGAGAAAACAGTGTTTTCTGTTGGTCATGGGGGTTCTGTGTGGGAAGTTTGGTCCAATTCTATCGTTGGTAGGGTTCAGATTGTTCTTTGATTGTAGGTGAACTATAAATCCCAGTAACGACAACTCCCAAATGTCAAGGTCTATTTTTCCCAAACTCTACCAGTGTTCTCATTTGGGCATGTTGACTATCCATGCCAGGTTTGGCCCATATCCATCATTGTTTGAGTCCACAGTGCTGTCTGGATGTAGGTGAGCTACAACTCCAAAACTCAAGGTCAATGCCCACCAAACCCTTCCAGTAATTTCAGTCATGGGAATTCTGCGTGCCAAGTTTGATTCAATTCCATCATTGGTGGAGTTCAGGATACTCTTTTATTGTAGGTGAACTATAAATCCCAGCAACTACAACTCCCAAATGATAAAATCAACCCCCCTCAACCCCATTTGGGTGTATTGGGTATTTGTGCCAAATTTGGTCCAGTGACTGAAAATACATATTTACATTACGATTCATAACAATAGCGAAATTGCAGTTATGAATTAGCAACAAAAATAATTTTATGGTTAGGGGTCACCGCAACATGAGGAGCGACATTAAGGGATCGTGGCATTAGGAAGGTGGAGAATCACTGTTCTATTGTGTCCCCTTCCTGCCGCCCCCAGTCTTTGGGGCCCGGAGCCCTCTCTCCACATCCTTGGCTTGTGTTCCGTCTCCGAAGCCATTCCAGTCGAGCGCTTTCCCTCCTTCCTTCCCTGTCTCTCCAACCAGCCACATCTCTCGGCTTTGCTCACCTGAGCATGAAGGGGGGCCCCTGGGGAGCATCGGAGCCCACCTTGGGACCACCCTGCCCTCTGAATTATAGAAGAGATTGCTGAAATCCTGCATTAACATGGACTGCGCATGAATAATTGACACCCCCATCCTTACGTAGAGCTCCTGCGCATGAACACATGCATTGTTCATCATAATCAAAGTAGGTCATAGCATAGCCGCAGCGTTGAATCCTAGCATAGAGGCACATATTCGTGTGTATTTATGTTCTTTTGGGTCACAACCGGCTTCGTGTAAAGCAGAACCAAACGGCTTTATGCATAATATCCACATATTGTAAGATATTGGATATTGTGGATAGGTGTTGTCAATGGGAAGCGTAATTCACATGTGAAGCTAGATCAAGCATGGGCAAACTCTGGCCCTGCAAATATCTCATATGCAGGATATAAGGGCTGGGCTGATAAATCACCAGCAGCAATAAGATCTACCAACCTAAGGTTGCCAGTTCGAAGCTCTGGGTAGGTGTGAGCACCTGACTGTCAGCCCAGCACACTGTTTACCTAATAAGTGTATTATTATTATTATTATTATTATTATTATTATTATCAAGCTCCCACCATTCCGAACAGCCTCGAGCCCCTTCCTTTTCACCCTCAGTTGCTTAAGCCAGGCATGGGCAAACTTATTTTGTCTTGGGGCCACATTGCGGGCTGGGCCAGGAGGGAGGGGGTGGGCCCGGGAGAGGGCAGCGCCAGGAAAGAGCAGGGCAGGAACTGGGTCACCCTCAGGTTGTCCTCCTGGTATAAGGACAGGGCTGCTCCCCATATGCTGGGAGAAAGGCAAGACATGCCACAACTGCCCGTCCCGATCCTCCTCCCCGATCCGCAGGCTGTCCTCTTGGCATTATGCTTGGAGGAGGGCAAGACAGGTGTTGGCTGAGAGTGCTGTGGAGGGCTCTCAGCCTAGTATTCCTTCCTTGAGCTACAGGGTGGACTTTGGCCTTTCCTCTGGTCACCCTACTTTTCTGCTAAGGCACCTTAACACTCTGTCTATGACTCTTTGGTGCCACCTGGAGCTTGTTTTCCAAATAACAGCCAAAATCCAGTAACTGGTTTAAATGCAACTATGAGCTTGTCCAAATTGGCAATAATAATAATAATAATAATAATAATAATAATAATAATAATCCTTAATAATAATAATAATAATAATAATAATAATAATAATAAACCATCTCCCGAAGGTATCAGTGCAGCTTACATGAGGCCAAGCCCAAATACAACAGTAAAAAACAACAACAATACAGCAAAATAACTCAAAAAACAAGGCAATAACATTAACAACACACAATGATGCAATTAAAATCTATGTCAGAACCAAATGTAACAATTAAAATTAAAAAGTGCTGGGCATGACCAGGTGAGGGGGATGGAGGGGGATGGGTATGCAGATATCCTGGATCTCGGATAAAGTGCGTTGGGGACATAAGGCTTGGAGTTTCCTTATTCTGGGAAGGCACACTGGAACAACAACGTTTTCAAGCTCCTCCTAGCGATGGGGCCTGCCTGATGTCATTAGGGAGAGAGTTCCAGAGTCGAGGGGCCACCACCGAGAAAGCCCTATCCCTCGTCCCCACCATGCAGGTGGGATCGTGAGTAGGGCCTCTCCAGATGAATGACGAGATCGTGTGGGTTCGTACACAGAGATGCGGTCACGCAGGTAGGCGGGTCCAAACCATTCAGGGCTTTGTAGGTAAGAACCTGCACCTTAAATTGGGACCGGAAAATGAATGGCAGCCAGTGGAGCTCCTTAAACAGGAGGGTTGACCTCTCCCTGTAAGGAGCACCAGTTAACAACCTGGCCACCGCCCGTTGGACCAATGGAAATTTCTGGGCCATTTTCAAGGGCAGCCCCACGTAGACTGCACTACAGTAGTCCAATCTGGAAGTGACTAAGGCGTGGACCACCCTGACCAGATCCGCCTTCGCGAGGTATGGTCGCAGTTGGCGCACGAGTCTTAATTGTGCAAATGCACTCCCAGCCACTGCCGACGCCTGAGCCTCAAGCGTAAGTGATGAGTCCAGGAGGACACCCAAACTGCGGACCTGTGACTTCAGAGGGCGTGTAACCCCGTCCAGCACAGGTTGCCACCCTATACCCCGATCCGGTTTACGATCGACCAGGAGAACCTCTGTCTTGTCGGGACTGATCTTCAGCTTGTTCTTCCGCATCCAGACAGCCACAGCGGCCAGACACTCGTCCAGCACCCGAGGGGCTTCCTTGGAGTTAGGTGGAAAAGAGTAGTAGAGTTGAGTGTCATCTGCGTAGAGATAACCTCACCCAGTGGTTTCATGTAGATGTTAAAAAGCATGGGAGACAGAATGACTGTAATGCAGGCATAGGTAAACTTTGGCCCATCAGGTGTTTTGGACTTCGACTCCCACCATTCCTAACAGCCCCTTTTGTTTTCCAACTCCCACCGTTCCTCAGCCCTTTCATTTTCCTCCTCAGCTGCTTAAGCTGGTCAAGTGGTCCCTGGTCAAACTGATCCCTGGTCAAACTGGTCTCTGGTCAAAGTTGCCCCTGGTTAAGTGGTCCCTACTCAAACTGGTCTTTTGCTATTTGGATGTGTTGTACCCCGCCTTGAGCCATGAGGAGCGGCAGGTAACATTATTTACTGTTATTTTTATTATTATTGAATATGAATTCCAATTGTTTCACACGCATTTTATAATGTCCTAAAGATTTTTAAAAATAATAATAATATATCAACAAGAAAAGGGGGTGGGGGTTTACATGGAAAGTAGAACATTCATTTTGCAGAGAAGTCAGAAAGAGATTAGGGAGTTAGAGTGGTCATAAATCAAGCGTGATAACAAAACGTCCATGAAAAAAGAAAAAAAGAGATTAAAAAATTAAAATAGTATTAAAAAATAGTAAAAATGTGTCCCTTGACTTCCATTCTGTGCTTTAGCTATTTGTATTTTCTCTGTATCTTCCTGATTTTATTAAAGATTTAAACATAGAATGTAACTCTATATGTGTATTCTTTAAAAAATATATATCTTTCTAGATCTTTTTGTTTCATACACATCAAAAAGTGTCCAATCCGTCTTCCTTCTTGGGCTTCCCGAACTCGACTTCAAAAGAAAGGTTAATTTGTCCGTATCTCTAATTTCTCTTAATTTACTTATCCAATCTTCCATGTCTGGTGTTTTATTTAGTTTCCAAAACTTCGCGTATTATATTCTTGCCGCCGTCCTAAAGATTTTTAAAAACCATTTTGTGCATAAATAATAATAATAATAATAGCACTTTATTTGTACCCCGCTACCATCTCCCCAAGGGACTCGGCCGAGCCCAAACACAACAATACAAGCAATAATAACAACAATACAAGAAATTAAAATAAAAACATAGACAATAAAATATACAACATTTTCAATAAGACAACACACAATAGTTGGCTTGCATGGAAGCATTGGAAATCAAAGGTTGTTGGGCGAGTGGGCTTATGAATGAAAGGCCCTCCTCGTAAATGTACAGCAGAGTAACTTATGAGCAGCAGCGTGACCCAGCACCAGTCGCCCAAAAACAAAAACACATAAACCAGTGTTGTCTCTTCCATAGGAGGCTTTTCTTTATAGCAAAATAATATTGACAAGAACAAGGTTTCCATAACATGAACAAAGTTCTTTATACTTATTTGCTTCCACACCAAGTTTCTTTCTCATGCTTCGCTCTCACAGAGCCTCCTCTCACACCAAAGTTACACAGGAGCTTCACACAGTAGCTTTATACACACAGCATCCTAAACACAGCTTTACACACGAGGCCTTCAACCTGTGGCTTCTCTCACCAAAACCTTTGCACACCAGGCCTTTCACACACTGGAGCCTACTAACTCTGAAACCTTTCTCACACTGAGGCGTTCTCATACTGAAACAAACTAACACTGAGGCCTACTAACACACTGAGGCCCATCTTCCACAGAGGTGAATTAACACTGAGGGCTCCCTCAAACGAACGGTTACTATACAGACACACTTGCTTATATTGAAACTGCAGCTTTTGCAGAGTCCTTGCATCTAACCCTTTCAGTGTTGGACTAACATTTTTGCAATTAAAAATATCTAGTTAATATTTCTGACAAAGGTGTCCCTATCTCAGCCCCCAGGTGGACAGGGTGGGGATCCTGAAGTCTTTGGCATGAACCTTTTCCTCCTGCAGGCACTTCCTGCACCTCCTGATTCTCACTCCTTGGCTGCCATTGCTGCCAGGGCATTTTCTCCCAAGTGCAATCCACTACCACAATTTCCCCATTCATTCCTATGTGGAAAAGGGGACTCACCGGGTGGCAAAGCATTGAGCCAAAGGCGAGAGGGAAAAAGATGGGACTCTAAAGTAGCTGCACTGACTCTCCTTTCTCCTCCCCGAATTCCTTCCCTCTAGAAACATCCCTCCATTTCCTTAACACTGCTGGAGGATGTGCCTTTTCTCTCCCCAGATGCTTTTCAGGCTTTTGAGCTGAGATTTCCAAGGGTGCATCAACACTGCTGAATTCATGGAGTTTGACACCACTTTAACTGCCTTGGCTCAATGCTATGGAATCCTGGGAGCTGTCGTTTGGTGAGGCACCAGCACTCTTTGGCAGAGAATACTGAAGACCTTGCAAAACCACAACTCCTATATTTTCATAACATCAAGCTGTGGTGATTAAAATGGTGTTAAACTGCATATATTCTACAATTAAGATATATTTCTGTCATTGAGCTGCATGAGACCTAGAGATTCCTGGAGAGGTGTTCTACAGTGCAGTTGCACCCATAGTCAATGCTTACTGTTCCCAGGGCACATAGATAAGGAGGCCCTAATGCAGGGGTCCTCAAATTAAGGCCCAGGGCCCGAATACAGCCCTCCAAGGTCATTTACCTTGCTACCAGGCACAATTCAAAGTGATGGCTTCAGCCTATAAAGCCCTAAACGGTTCCAGCCCAGTTTATCTATCCGAACGCATCTCTTCCTACGAACCCTCCAGGAACTTGAGATCGTCAGAGGCCCTGCTCTCAAGTACATTTAGCAGGGATGAGACAGGGCCTTCTCTGTGGTGGCCCCTTGGCTGTGGAACTCCCTGTCCAGGAATATTAGATCAGCCCCCTCTCTCCTGACCTTTCGAAAAAGAGTGAAAACTTGGCTCTTCGAGCAAGCTTTTGGAACCTCAGCACAGACAAACTTGAATCTGAAAATGACCCAGGAATGGCCAAGACGATGGAACAGATGAGGATTTGAACGAGAGGATATAGTTTTTAAATTTTCATTGTTTTTATGATTTTAAATGTACTGTAATGTTTCGTTTTTGCTTTTTATTTATGTATGTATTTTATATATGGCATCGAATTGTGCTGACTCTGTACACCGTCCTGAGTCGCCTTCGGGCTGATATGGGCGGGATAGAAATAAATAAATTACCCAGCCCTCACTCAGGGTCAACTTAAGTCTGAAACTACTTACACAACAATCCTATCTCAGCAGCCAAAAGCAGGCCCACACTTCCCATTGAAACACTAATAAGTTTATATTTGTTTAAATTGTTCTTCATTTTAATTATTGTATTGTTTTAAAGTGTTTTTTGCACTACAAATAAGATAGGCACAGTGTGCATAGGAATTCATTTGTTTTTTTTCTAATTATAATCTGGCTGGCCCATGCTGCAGATACAATAATAGTAATAATAATAATAATAATAATATTTAAAAAAATAATCTGTCCCTCCAACAGTTTGAGGGACTGTGACCTGACTCTCTATTTAAAAAGTTTGAGGATCCCTGCCCTATGGGTTGGACAGAAGCCTCTATGGAGCACGTTGCATGAAGTAGATCCCATTTGCAATGGATCCCACAGAATAAGAAGCATTGATCTACAGGGCTAAATATCTGGCAGGGTTACCCAGTAAATTTTAAACTTTGCATTGTAAATTGTTCCACGTATTTTACTGAATGTTTTCATGGTGATGTGTTTTATGTTGCGTCCCACCTCAAGGAGAGGTGGATAAGAAATAAAATTATTATTATTATTATTATTATTATTATTATTATTATTATTATTATTATGTATTCTTTCGTCATTTGATGCTTGCCAAGTCAACAGAAAACAGCAACCGAAAGCTCCCATATACCCCCTAGTGGACATTCTGATGAATACAGTGAAATTTAGCTGCTTATTGATTTGTATGTGCTTCTTAACTGACACTCTCTCCCCAAACAACATTTTAGCCCAATCGAAGAAGTGCACAGACAATTCTATGCCCACTATATTGGCCACAAACTCAAACTGCAAAATATCAACACAAGCAAGTGAATGTTCTATTTTTATACATTTATTGGAAAAGTGCCAGTACAGGAATGGCTTCAGATGGCTCCTCGTGGGGTTTTGAAGTTCATCCCTACAGTGGGCTGTGTAACCTGCAGGTTGGACAAGCTGCCAAAATCCTGGAAGGGAAAAAAAAAATAAAGTATTTATCCAAAGCACACCAAGCAGACTCTGGACGCATTCGTTTATCAATGATACGAATAAGAGACCCAGGGAACGTGTGATCGGGGAGGGACAACTGTAGTGACTTTTGAAGCTATTTTCCAACCTTGCAAACCAATACGAGGCTACACCTGCCTGTTTTTGGGCCATATATAGTTTGCGGAAGTGAAAAAAAAAATCTAGTCTCAGCCATTTTGCATTGCTATGCAGAGATATGTTTAGTAGTCATATCTACTACTCCAGGAGTAGAAATTGTGGGTTTAGAAGGCATGGGCAAACTTCAACCCTCCTCCAGGTATTTTGAACTTTAATCCCCACAATTCCTAACAGCCTACTGATTTAGGGCAACATTTCACCAAAATATATAAAGGAGGGAGCAGCAAAAGATTGGATTTCCCCTGCAACCCATCCCACAATCCATCATGAAAACAAACTGCCTTCTAGTCATTCACAAGAGAGATTGATGATTGCCACCAACAGAACCTACAGACTCCACCCAAATAGGCCTCTACCTGGCTGCCAACCATACAGGCCTCCCCCACTCACCAGCAGCTTCAACATCTCCTTCGTATCAGGATCCACTTCAATTATCTCCTGATCTAAGGCAGAGACCTGATGGAGAAACATGAGGTTGATTTAGTTAGAAAGGCAGTCCAAGAAAACAATGCACACCCAAAAGTAATACATACCCTAACAACCTAGCACTTATATGAGGCTCTAATACTACAAATGCAGCTCCAATCTGAATTGTGGCCATTTCTAAATGCCTGTTACAATCTGGAGTAATCCTTTCCAGCACGAAATCAATGGGATATCCAGAGATGGAAAAACAATCCATGATTTGAAAATATTCTTGGTAAAATTTTAAAAAGCAAATTTTGATTTGGCTATTTTATATCAGGGGCACTGTTTTACAATGCCAAGGTATATAATGGATACCATACATTTTGGTTTCCATGAGAGAATAATCATAATACTTCATTTATATTCCACCCTATCTCCCCGAGGGGACTCAGGTTGGTTAACAACAGATATTGGAAAACATTCAATGCCATAAACACTAGACCAGGACAAATAACCTAATGGGAATGTGTGTGCCCTAAAACCAAACCTCCATGCACACAGAAGACCCACTATACACACTTTGAGAAAGAAATAAACATTCTCAGGAACCACAGAACGACTCTTTTCTTGGATAAACATACAGGGCTCTAAAGGCTAGATGTGTCCAATGAGAAAAAAAGAACAGGTGGTTAATCCACTACCTATAAACACAAAACATAAAAAGACACTGGAAAGGCACTGTATTTCTTCAATTGTAAGATGCACCCTAATTTCAGTACCACCACACCTGTGATTCTAAGACGCACCACATTTTTAGAGATGTGTATATATAGGGGAAGAAGTCTGTCTTATAATTGATAAAAATACAGTAATTCCTCGCCCATGTTATTCTGAAAGAGATGGTATCTGTAACCAGCAATCCCAACTGGCTTTTGACAGTCAGGCCAATTGATGGAAAAGCCTTCATCCCAGTTTGTTAGACCTCCCATCAGAAACATCTGAACAGTTTTGGAAAGTTGTTCATATTTTACTTTCCCCCTGAAAATATTGCAGACAGCTTGTTACAGAATTCTACTTCATTTTTCAATGCAGAACCATGATACTACTCAATCATTTCCTTCACGTGGGATCTTACACCAAAAGTACACCCATGTTATTTAAGGTTAACTCATTTTTCCACTTAAAAATAACTATGTGGTTTTTAAAAAGCTGAGGGGAGCTAAAAAACAGAAAAGAACCTGCCAAAATGCAGTGATGAAGGAAAGCTTTTTCCTCCTTCACACCTTTAGGCTTTATGTTGCACCATGCAGTAGTTAAATGCCTTTAAAAAGGTGAAATGTTGCTCCACATTAAGTCCTAGTCTCCTAGAAGTCTTAGCCTAAAATCTAGCTATCACCAGACACACAAATGTTGTATAACAATAATCAGAATAGACAAAATGATCAGAAATAATTACTTAATAATAATAATAATAATAATAATCATCATCATCATCATCATCATCACAGACTACAAGCAGAGGCATAACACTGTTGCTCAAATGATTCATTGGAACCTGTGCCACGAATACTATCTGCCTGCGACAAAGAACTGGTGGGATCACAAGCCGGAAAAAGTTACAGGGAATGAATACATCAAGCTACTCTGGGACTTCCGGATTGAGACAGAGACAAGACTCCAGACCTCACGGTCTTGTTAAAAAACAAAGTATGGATTGTCAATGTTGCAATCCCAGGCGACAGCAGAATTGATGAGAAGCAACTGGAAAAGTTGACACGATATGAGGATTTAAAGATTCAACTACAAAGACTCTGGCACAACCCAGTCAAGGTGGTCCCAGTGGTGATCAGCACACTGGATGGATACAGTGCCTAAAGACTTTGGCCAGCACTTAAATACAATCAGCGCTGACAAAATTACCATCTGCCAGCTGCAGAAGGCCACCTTACTGAGATCTGCACGTAAGATTCATCGATACATCACACAGTCCTAGACACTTGGGAAGTGTCCGACGTGTGATCCGACGTGTGATCCAATCTCCTGTGGATTCATCTTGTGTTTCAAATAATAACAATAACAATAACAATAATAATAATAATTCTAACCCACTCTCTCTCCCCAAAGTGACTCAGAGTGGTTTACACATACAAAAGGCAGATATTCGATGCTGTATACAACCATAAAAACAGAAGCTAATATACATAAAAACATAGCACAATAAAATACAGATCATAATTAAAAGCACATATAAAATAAGCTCTATGGGAGGTGATGCCTGGACCTCCTAAAATGCAATAACCAAGCACTGTTCAGATGGAATCCAGAGATAATAATAATAATAATAATAATAATAATAATAATAATAATAAATAAAACTTTATTTATACCCCGCTCCGTCTCCCCCAGGGGAACTCGGTGCGGCTTACATGAGGCCATGCCCATCAATACAATACAAGCAATATAACACAAAACACAATAAAACGAGCAAAATACATAAAATGCAAAATCAACATAATATACAGATATACAGGCATGAAGTGGTCCTACAGTGTGTTATCCCTTAATAAGAAGGCAGTCAAGAGGGCACGTTTTTTTCCCCAATATTCCCCTGCTCCTCCATAGGCTATGGAGCATAGATGAGTTTTAAGGTCTTTTTTAAAGGGGGGAGGGATGGGGCTGTTCTCACTTCAATAAGGAGGGAATATTATTGATAAGACATTACATGTACATAAAAAGACCCACAGCTAGTGTTTTCTACTTCTGTGAAAATTAGTGTTTCATGACCTCAGAAATAAACACAAAGCTGAAGTGACCATTCCATTTTTTAAGTCTTACTAATTGTGGTAAGGGCTTCCTAAAACGGTCTCAAGCACATATTAATGCACATACCTAAAGCAGGCAAAATGTGGCCTATAGCTATTGAGGAACTGTAATTCCCATCAGCACTAGACAATGTTGAGCAATTGCTGGGGCCTACAATCCCACAGTTGTAGCACTCTGTTCACTAGGCAGCAAAAGGCAAAATGTCTGAAGAGCTCAGGGTTTGGAAAGGATGGCAACGAGCCTCCCAAACACGGGAAATGCTTTCAAGAATTCTCTTCCTGCAGTATCAATGACCAGGCCACAGGAGAAAGGCCACAATCACTTTCGAATGCAGGTCTGATGCAGAACATCAAGATTCCATGTTTTCACAGGTTCTCTTCACTCCATGCATGAAAATTCTAAAGGACCATCCCAATGTCACCCTCAAAATTTGCCATTAGTCCCATACTAATTTTTTTTAGTTGTCAACATGTTTGTGTGCACACACATTAATATTGTACCTTTGTTCTCTTTATTTATGGCCAAATACCTATTTCCACTTCCAAGGCCACCAACAAATCAATATCCAAACAGAAACTGAAAATCACAATTTCCAATCCATACTAAAATTGACAGGTAATGTTTCATTATCACATTTTGCCAGTCAGAAAGCCTTTTCTTACAGATAAGGGCTAGAAAAGCCATTTCATATACTTTCCTAAGGTGGCCATATTCCCAGGAGAGGATAATGAATCAATGTATTAAATATCTAAGACCAATGTTTCATTTCAAATTAATATAGTGACTCAAAAGAAGAGGCCAATCATACCCATGAGCTTGATATTCAAGCAACTCCTGTTTACAAAACTTACCTCAGGGACATAATTGTCCCTTCTTTCTCTTTCCTCTTCCTGCAGTTTAATAGAGATGCCTCTGACTGGCCCTCGTTGAATGCGTTTCATTAGATGGGTTACATACCTGCAAAGAAGTAGCACTGAATTATGTTTGTGGTTTCTTTACTTCCATTAGGAAAAACTACGACAAGAGGTTAGGAGTAACAGTGCTGAATTCTGTAAATGCAGACAATCTCTGTCTCAATCTTCGCTAATAGTTGTGTCTGAAATGCTCAGGGTTTGATAGGGATGAGTGGCCCTCCAAACACGGGAAATGCCGTCAAGAATTCTGTTCCTGCACTATCAATGATTCGGCCACAAACGAGACCAAAATCACTTTCGATGCAGGTTCCAAAAGCTCAGCTGAAGTCCATGGAGTTGGAGGGAGGTTTTCATCACTGTATGTTCGGCCCTGCTGTGGTCCAAGGGAGCAAAATGGAGCAACTTACCCTGCAATCTTGTTGCGCAGTTTTTTGCTAGGGATGATGGCAATCTCCTCACATACTCGCTTGTTTGTGTGGAAGTCATTCCCAAGGCGAGTATAATATTTTTCAATTATTACCCGGGCAGCCTTTTTCACTGTCTTTGTGCGCACGCGTCCCTGAGAAATTCAAAAAAAGTTAAAGAGAATAAATAATCAAGATGTAATATGGATCATTTGATTGCACAGCATTATAAATACCACACATAAAACTGTTTGCTGTCAGATCTATTATGAAACACTAGCCGTCCCCTGCCACGCATTACTGTGCCCCAGTCTGTCTATATATGTTTTGTGTGCATATATATATATATATATATATATATGTGTGATTTTGCGCATGCGTTGTAATGTATTTTAAAATATTTTTTGGCTTTTTAAGTCTCTTTTGCTGTGTTTTACAGTGTTTTATGAGTAATGGTGCCTTGTTGGCCTGAGAGGTGTGTTGCATCCAAATTTGGTGTCAATTCACCCAGTGGTTTTTGAGTTATGTTAATCCCACAAATGAACACTAAATTTTTATTTATATAGACTAGCCATCCCCTACCATGTGTTGCTGTGGCCCAGTCTGTGTTGATGTGTTTTGTGTGTGTATATATTTGTGTATATGCGTGTTTGTGTACATATATGTGGTTTTGCACATGCATTGTAATGTAATTTTTTTTTTTTGCTTTTTAAGTCCCTTCCGCTGTTTTTCAGTATTTTTATGAGTGATGGTCACTCATTGGCCTGAGAGGTGCATTGTGTCCAAATTTGGTGTCAATTTGTCCAGTGGTTTTTGAGTTATGTTAATCCCACAAACGAACATTACATTTTTATTCATATAGACTAGCCGTCCCCTGCCATGTGTTGCTGTAGCAAAGTCTGTGTATATGTGTTTTGTGTGTGTATATGTGTGTGTGTGTGTATAAATGTGGTTTTGGCCATGCATTGTAATGTATTTTTATATTTTTGGGCTTTTTAAGTCTCTTCCGCTGTGTTTTTTAGTGTTTTATGAATGATGGTCACTCGTTGGCCTGAGAGGTTCCTTGTGTCCAAATTTGATGTCAATTTGTCCAGCGGTTTTTGGGTTATGTTAATCCCTACAAATGAACATTACATTTTTATTTATATAGTTATGTGAGCATCTGGTTGCCATTTCAAAAATCTCGTTGGAAATATCCCATAACCCAGAAAGTAAATCTAAGATGCTTTCCCAAAGCATTTCATCATACTAAGGATGCATCTACACTGTAGAATTAATGCAGTTTGACACCACTTTCAAGTGCCATGGCTCCACACTTGGGTTATTTTACAAGGCCTTAGTCTTCCCTGCCAGAGAGAGTGCCAAACTATGGACCTCATCACACTCGAGAATAAATCCACTTTAAATCTGGTTGCTGCCTAATGCAGAATTATGGGGTCTGTAGTTTTGGGGGAGGAAACCTTGAACAGCCTCACTAAACTACAAATCCCAGAATTCTGCAGGAGGCAGCAACCAGATTTGATGTGGATTCATTCTCGAGTGTGATGAGGTCCTATAACTCTGGATTCCATGGCTTTGTAGTTTGGGGAAGGGAGACTTGAACAGCCTCCCTAAACTACAAATCCCAGAATTCTGCAGGGGGCAGCAACCAGATTTGAGGTGGATTCATTTTCGAGTGTGATGAGGTCCTATAACTCTAGATTCCATGGCTTTGTAGTTTGGGGAAGGGAGCCTTGAATAACCTCCCTAAACTACAAATCCCAGAATTCTGCTGGAGGCAGCAACCAGATTTGATGTGGATTCATTCTCGAGTGTGATGAGGTCCTATAACTCTAGATTCCATGGCTTTGTGGTTTGCGGAAGGGAGCCTTGAACAGCCTCTCTAAACTACAAATCCCAGAATTCTGCAGGAGGCAGCAACCAGATTTGATGTGGATTCATTCTCGAGTGTGATGAGGTCCTATAACTCTAGATCCCATGGCTTTGTAGTTTGGGGAAGGGAGCCTTGAACAGCCTCCCTAAACTACAAATCCCAGAATTCTGCTGGAGGCAGCAACCAGATTTGAGGTGGATTCATTCTCGAGTGTGATGAGGTCCTATAACTCTAGATTCCATGGCTTTGTAGTTTGGGGGGAGAGCCTTGAATAACCTCCCTAAACTACAAATCCCAGAATTCTGCAGGAGGCAGCAACCAGATTTAAAGTGGATTCATTCTCGAGTGTGATGACGTCCTGTAACTCCCTGGATTCCATGTCACTGCGTCGTGGTAGTTAAAAGTGGAGCCAATCCGTATTAACTCTAAAGTGTAGATGCAGTTTCCCCTTTCCAAAGAGGCCTCCATTTCCTTCCTCGTCCCTTCTCGTGGTCAGAGCCCTCTCTCCCACTCAGAAGCCCCGGATGTCAAGGCCTATTTTAGCCCCCAGACCCACTTCGGGGCCTGTGAGGCCTAACTCCCACCCTGAAGCCTTAATCGAGTCCAACTCAGCTCCGGAAGCACTATGGCGGGCCTCCCAAGATTTGGCTCGGCCTGTGAGACGAGGCGCCGCTCGGACCGGAGACAATCCGTGGGCCTCGCCTCGGAAGTCCCCTCCGGACCCGCAGCCGCCCCGCTTCCCCCTCCCCGCCGCCCCACGGACTCGGATGGCCCCGGATTCCGCCTCCCTCACACTCGCACTCACCATGGCGGCGACGGCAGCCGGTGGAAAAGAGAGCAAAGGATGCCGGGAACGGAGCTATAAAGCAGCTCAGGCCAGAGTGGCTGCCGAGAAAAACGTCGCTGCGTCGCTCCACACCGCCACTTAGCGGGGGGAGGGAGGAAGGCAACTTCCTGCGGCCGCTAAATAGACCAACACCACTAAGAGAAAAAGAATTTTGCCATACAACCTATACTTCCGGCTCTTCGTTGAACTCGTGGGACTTTAAAATACAGAATTGTTGATAATCTGTCCCAGTGGTCACATCCTCCTTATCATCCTTTGGACTTTGGACATCCCGATATGGATTTTTCCGGATTGGCTTTGGTATATTGGCACGCTAATCTGTTTTTGATGAATTGATTGTTGACACTGGATAATTTTTCTAAATATATTTTTAGTGTTTTAATTGTATGTATTGTATATTTTACTTATTTATTTATTACAGGTACTTTTACCCCACCCTTCTCAACCCCCGAAGGAGGACTCAGGGCGGCTTACAAAAAAGGCACAATTCGATGCCTATACACTTTACACAAAATATACAAAACCAAAGTTAAAAGCAGTTATCACAATTAAAACAATCCACAACTAGTATTATAGCACATCATATAAAAATCATATAAAAACTATTCTCGCGCTCAGCGTTTCGTCTTTCAGAGTTCCATAGTTCTAATCCATTAATCATTTCCTAATCATCGTCAAAGTTCTTTCTTCATCTGCCCGATAGTCCGAATGCCTGGTCCCAAATCCATGTTTTCAGTTTTTTCCTGAAGGAAAGGAGCGATGTTGCAGATCTAATTTCCCCGGGGAGTGAATTCACAGGTGAGGGGCCACCACCGAGAAGGCCCTGCTCCTTGCTCCACCGAGAGGCCCTGCAATCTATATGTAGATTGCATCATTGGATGCTTATGTAAGGCTGCCCTGAGTCCCCTTGTGGGGAGAAGGGCAGGATAGAAATATCTATATCTATATGATATCTATCTATCTCTATCTCTATCTATCTGTATAAAAAAAGTCAGTGTTTGTATATATGTATGTATGTATGTCATATTGATACAAAGGTAATGGTAAAGGTTTCCCCTTGACATTAAGTCTAGTCGAGTCCAACTCTGGGGTGGTGGTGTTCATCTCCATTTCTAAGCCGAAGAGCTGGTGTTGTCCGTAGACACCTCCAAGGTCATGTGGCCGGCATGACTGCATGGAGTCCCGTTATCTTCCTGCCTAGGTGATACCTATTGCTCTACAGAGCAGTGCCTATTGATTTACTTACATCTGCATGTTTTCAAACTGCTAGGTTGGCAGAAGCTGGGGCTGACAGCGGCAGGATTCGAACCACCTACCTTTCGGTCAGCAAGTTCAGCAGCTCATTGGTTTAACCCACTGCACCACTGGGGACTCCTGATATATTGTAATAATATCTATATCTATCTATATAATATTATAATGCATAGTATGATATAATATACATATATTATACTAATATACATATTATTTTATAATTATAATAATATATTATAGTTAATTATAATATATAATAACATAATATACATATAATAATATACACATAATAATAATATAATATAATTGATATAATATACATATAATAATATCAACAACAACATATTGTAATGATATCTATATTTATCTATATAATATTATAATACATAATATATAATATACATCTCTATATAAATAAAAATGTAATGTTCGTTTGTCAGATTAACATAACTCAAAAACGACTGGATAAATTGACACAAAATTTGGACACAAGACACTTATCAGGCCAATGAATGACCATCACTCAAAAGAACACTGAAAAACAGGGCAGAAGGGAGTTAAAAAGCCAAAAAGTAAAAAAAAAATTACAATACAACGCATGGGCAAAACCACCAATATACACATACATACACACACAAAACACATATACATAGCCTGGGCCACAGCAAAGGTGGCACCGGATGGCTAATATATTATAATAAGATAATATACCTATTATTTTATAATATAATATAATATAATATAATATAATATAATATAATTGATATAATATAGATATAATAACATCTATATCTATCTACAGGAGCCCCCGGTGGCGCAGTGGGTTAAAGCACTGAGCTGCTGAGCTTGTTGATCGAAAGGTCGCAGGTTCGATTCCGGGGAGCGGCGTGAGCTTCCGCTGTCAGCCCTAGCTTCTGCCAACCTAGCAGTTCGAAAACATGCAAATGTGAGTAGATCAATAGGTACTGCTCCGGCGGGAAGGTAAGGGCGCTCCATGCAGTCATACCAGCCACATGACCTTGGAGGTGTCTACAGACAACGCTGGCTCTTCGGCTTAGAAATGGAGATGAACACCACACCCCAGAGTCAGACATGACTGGACTTAATGTCAGGGGACTACCTTTACCTTTACCTTATATCTATCTATATAACATTACAATATACTAGTCGTCCCCTGCCACGTGTTGCTGTGGCCCAGTCTGTGAATATGTGTTTTGTGTGTGTATATATGTGTATATATTTGTGTATATGTGTATATATGTTTGTTTGTGTGTACGTATATGTGTGTATTTATGTGTGTATACATGTGTAACATGTTTATATATTTGTGTATGTGTTTATATGTGTATATGTATATTGTGTATATGTGTGTGCTTGTGTATATGCATATATGTGTGTATGTATGTGTATATGTGTGCAGGTGTATATGTAGGTGTGTATATGTGTATATTTGTGTGTGCTTACGTATATATGTGTGCCTGTATGTATGTGTGCATGTGTATATGTATATTTCTGTGTTTATATGTGTATATGTATATTGTGTATATGTGTGTGCTTGTGTATATGCATATATGTGTGTATGTATGTGCATATGTGTATATATAGGTGTGTGTATGCGCATATTTGTGTGTGCTTGCGAATATAATTGTGTGTGTGTCTGTATGTGTGCTTGTGTATATGAATACGAATGTATATGTATATATGGTTTATTTCGGGGAGGGGGGGCTAAAGTCCATTCTGCTGGTTTTTTGTGTGTTTTTAGGGGTGATGGTCACTTGTTGGCCTAATAGGTGTCTTGTGTCCAAATTTGGTGTCAATTCACCCAGTGGTTTTTGTGTTCTGTTAATCCCACAAATGAACATTACATTTTTATTTATATAGATTATACTATAATATATTATATAATATGCACCCTAAGATTCTATGGCTCTAGGGCTGTTTCCATCAGATTTGACCAAAGAGAAGGAGCTCTTGACAGAGTCTGCAGAAGAAGTAGAAGACCCGCTTAGTAATTCTCTTCGGTTCCAGCTGCAATTCCCCTCTGGAGATTTCCCAGATTCGTCAGGCACTAAAGTCCACAGGATGGATTTTTTGCACAACTTAAGGCCCTTCTCGTTGCCTCCATAGCAAACATCAACATCCCAAGTGGGTGAGACTTCAAGGGTCTCCTCTGGATCTGGACTCCACCTGTTCTCAGGGAGTTTGAGGTTCTTCTTTATGGAGGCGTGGGGCTTGGTGACAGCCATCAAGGAGTCTTGTTTGTCTGGGGAGCCATTGAACGTCTTGGCAGAAGAGGCCCCTCCCTTGCTTGACCTCTGGGCCAGGTCACCAGTTGCATCAGCAACATCCTTCTTTCTCCAAAGGGTTCTTGAAGGCATGGGAGCAGCTACCAACCCGTCAAGGCGGGACTCATTTCCACTTCCCCAAAAGCTCTTGCTCAGCATGCTTTCATTATTCTGAGTGTTGCGACGTACGGGGCTTCTTCCCAAAGACAAGATGGGGCTGCCTCCAGTTGCAGACGTGGGACTACCCTTGCTCTCCATCTGCTGCCTCCATCTCACCTTCTGAGGCTGGAAAACAAGAGCAAAGGCATGGAATACCAACAACACAGAGATATACAGATTAGGGAGGAAACATACCGTAAGATACAGGACCACCCTCAAAAATTGAAAATGCGCAAAGTAGGGACGCTATTGATGAAGGCATAATGAAAATACATAATACACATATTGGAAAATATATATTTGATATTAGAAATAGGAATCAGAAAATATATGAAATCATAAAGAGAAATGTATGTATGCATGGCCTTCACTTCTTTTGCAGCTTCTTAAAAGCTGCAAAAATTAGAGGCCAGGGTCTAAAGAAAGGAATGTCTAGAGGCCTGGCATATTTCAAGAGGTTCCATTTTGGTACCAGGCACGTTATCGTAAGATTAATGAGCTGGCCATCAAGAGGCTTCAGGAAGAACTTATCTCAAGATGGATGGAAGCTCTTGCTATCAGGTGTAGTAGACATTCTAGCAATGGTCCTCATTAATAGCACCTCCTCATATAAGGATGCTCAAAATGAAGATTGACAGGTGTCGAGATTGAAATATGCCATTGAAGTCAATGTAAAAGTAGAATTTTGTGATGCAAATTGTGATGCCTGCATGATGCATGCATATTATTTTAAAGGCTATATAAACCAAGCCTTTTCTTTGTTCTGTACCCTGTTTTCCTGGCTTACCAGGAGGGTCCATATCCGGTTGGCGCCAACCGAGAATAAAGCCGTGCTTTTCAGATCTCAGGATCTCTCTTTGTCTCTTTTATTCAAACCTTCTCCCTGCCATATCTATCTATCTATCTGTCTGTCTGTCTGTCTGTCTGTCTGTCTATCTATCTACCTACCTATCTATCTATCTATCTATCTATCTATCTATCTATCTATCTATCTATCTATCAGCTGTCCCCTGCCATGCATTGCTGTGGCCCAGTCTGGTGATCTGGAAAATAAAAGTGTTGGTTTCTAATATATGTGATGTCTTTCTGCTTGTGGGTAAACAGTAATTCTTGTTGTTTCTTTGTCAGTGTTGATGTGGAGAGTGTCTGATTTGCCTACTCTGAAATATACAACATATAATTGTCCTTCTTAAGGGGTCCTTTTCATATCTATGATACTATATATCTGTGTGAATTATATCTATCTATCTATGGCTGGATGACTCTTTGTCAGGAGGGCTTTGATTACGTTTTCTTTCCCTGATGAAGGGAATTGTACTGGATGGCTTTAAGTATTTTCTGTTGGTCATGGGGGTTCTGTGTGGGAAGTTTGCCTCAATTCTATCGTTCATGGGGTTCAGAATGCTCTTTGATTGTAGGTGAACTGTGAATCCCAGCAACTACAACTCCCAAACGTCAAGGTCTATTTTCCCCAAACTCCACCAGTGTTCACATTTGGGCAAATTGAGTATTCATGCCAAGTTGGGTCCAGACCATTCGAGTACTTTCTGTTCATCATGGAAGTTCTGTGTGCCAAGTTTGGTTCAATTCAATCATTGGTGGAGTTCAAAATGCTCTTTGATTGTAGGTGAACTATAAATCCCTGCAACTACAACTCCCAAATGTCAAAGTCTATTTTCCCTAAATTCCACCAGTATTCACATTTGGGTATATTGAGTATTTGTGTCATGTTTGGTCCAGATTCATCATTGTTCAAGTCCACAGTGCTCTCTAGATATAGGTGAACTACAACTCCAAAACTCAAGGTCAATGCCCACCAAACCCTTCCATTATTTTCTGTTGGCCATGGGAATTCTGTGTGTCAAGTTTTCATTAGTGGAGTTCAGAATGCTCTTTAATTATAGGTGAACTATAAATCCCACCAAGTACAACTCCCAAATGTCAAGGTCTATTTTCCCCAAACTCTACTAGGGTTCACACTTGGGCACATTGAGTATCCTGTGTGCCACGTTTGGTTCAATTCCATCATTGGTGAAGTTCAGAATGCTCTTTGATTGTAGGTGAACTATAAATCCCAGCAACTACAATTTCCAAATGACAAAATCAATCCCCCCCCCCCCAACCCCACCAGTATTCAAATTTGGGCGTATCGGGTATTTGTGCCAAATTTGGTCCAGTGAATGAAAATACACCCTGCATATCAGATATTTACATGATGATTCATAACAGTAGCAAAATTAGTTATGAAGTAACAATGCAAATAATGTTATGGTTGGGGGTCACCGCAACATGAGGAACCGCATTAAGGGGTCACAGCATTAGGAAGGTTGAGAAACACTGGTTTGGCCCCTTCGCTTCCTCCATAATGCTACCTGGCAGCCTCCCCATCCACGGGGATAATGGGCGATGCGGTGGCGGAGGGCCTCTTCCTTGTGCCAGTTTTCCTGCCAACGTTCCTGAGCCAGTTCCGACTTCCTTCCTTCCAGACGCTTCAGCAGCTGTTGGTTCTCCCAGTAAATGCGCACAAGATCCCGGCGGCGCTTCTCCCCATTTAAGCTGTACAATGGTCAAGGAGAGGACGTTATTTCCCGTTTACTGATTTGATGCACATAGTCCTGCCTGTTCCCCAAAAACTGGGGCTCAAAGTTGCTCATAACGAGCTCTAACTGCAAAAGAGCTAACGATATAAAAAGGAAAACAAATCAGAAAAAAAATCTTAATGCAGCTGACACTCAGCCAGCTGCGCCACTGGGATTGTGGCGCAGCTGGCTGAGTGTCAGCTGCATTAAGATCACTCTGTCTAAAAGGTCATGAGTTCGAAGCCAGCCCGGGTTGGAGTGGGTTTCCAACCAATTGTATGTAGCCTGTTGTCGACCTTTGCAACCCGAAAGACAGTTGCATCTGTCAAGTAGGAAAATTAAGTACTACCTTAAAGTATGGGGAGGCTAAATTAACTGATTTATGAGGCTATAAAGAAGACTCCAGCAAAAGCATTCCAGTGGGGAAGCATGCGGGGAATGCGGAAATGCTTCATCAGCGTCGCAGATGGAAGATGAAAGCAACAGCTCCCCTGGCGGCCAGAAAAAAGTTAAATAGCCTCTGTGTATGTCTGTATATGTTGTATGTTAAAATTGGCATTGAATGTTTGCCATATATGTGTACACTGTAATCCACCCTGAGTCCCCTGCGTGGTGAGAAGGGCGGAATATAAAAGCTGTAAATAAATAAATAATAATAAATTATTTTACTGTCCAGAGGAGAGCAACTAAAATGATAAACGGTCTGGAGAACAAGCCCTATGAGGAGTGGCTTAAGGAGCTGGGCATGTTTAGCCTGAAGAAGAGAAGGCTGAGAGGGGATATGATAGCCATGTATAAATATGTGAGAGGAAGCCACAGGGAGGAGGGAGCAAGCTTGTTTTCTGCTTCCTTGGAGACTAGGACGCGGAACAATGGCTTCAAACTACAAGAAAGGAGATTCCATCTGAACATGAGGAAGAACTTCCTGACTGAGAGCCGTTCAGCAGTGGAACTCTCTGCCCCGGAGTGTGGTTGAGGCTCCTTCTTTGGAAGCTTTGAAACAGGGGCTGGATGGCCATCTGTCAGGGGTGATTTGAATGCAACATTCCTGCTTCTTGGCAGGGGGTTGGACTGGATGGCCCATGAGGTCTCTTCCAACTCTTTGATTCTATGATTCTACAGATCCAAACAAACAGCCCTATTAAAATTACTAATAACTAGAGCCACAGATTACTAAATGGTTAGATTTCTTCGTATTTTGAGAGATGCTATTAAGCAGGGGTCCTCAAACTTTTTAAACAGAGGGCCAGGTCACAGTCCCTCAAACTGTTGGAGGGCCAGGTCAAGGTGCAGGTCTTGATCTACAAAGCCCTGAACGGTTTGGGACCCTCCTACCTGCGTGACCGTATTTCCATCTACGAACCCACAAGATCCCTTCAATCTTCCGGAGTGGCCCTTCTTTCGCTCCCGCCCGCATCGCAAGTGCGCCTTGCGTGGACGAGAGAGAGGGGCTTCTCTGTGGTGGCCCCCTGGCTCTGGAACTCACTCCCCAGAGATATCAGGCAAGCCCCCACACTGGCAATCTTCAGGAGGAATCTGAAAACCTGGTTATTCCAATGTGCCTTCAGTGATTGAATGTAAGTTTCTCCCCGACCACACTTTGCACAAAATGTCCTTAGACGCACTTTATTTTATGGGTTGTGCAATGAAATCCTTCCTCACTCCTGGAGCCTCCTCCTTATAAGTCACACTGTCCTATCTCCCAGTGTTTTTTAAATATATATATAATTTTATCCATGCATTTGGCCCTGCCTAGTGAAATTTCCTGTGTTTTTAATGCTTGATTTTATATGGTTGTGTTGTATATTATTTTGATTTTTCATTTTATGTATTTTGTTTGTTTTATTGTGTTTTGTGTTATATTGCTTGTATTGTATTGATGGGCGTAAGTCACACTGAGTCCCCTTGGGGGAGATGGAGCGGTGTATCAATAAAGCTTTATTATTATTATTATTATTATTATTATTATTATTCCCGTGTACCTCTTTACTTATCACCACAACAATGGGATATGAAGAACTACAGAGCCATTGCTTACTGTATCACTTTTCCCCACATTTTCATTGAAACCCATATGTCCCTATATGTTTACAAACCTGTGAATACAGTAGGCGTTCCAGTTATCCACTCGTCCCTGGGACTGTTTGATGCCCCACAACTTGGCCGAATGCAAAAGGTTCTCCCGATCCCAAAGTGCTTGGCGCTCTTTTTCCAGCTGAAATGTAGGAAACGGATTATATACTCTTCGTAAATCAGCGCCAGGACTGAATCCGGACATGTCTTGGGCAGAGTAACGATGGTTAAATCCATACACTGCACTCCGTATACAGTAAGAAGGTCATTTCTCATCGGCATGGCTCCCACTTCCATAGATGCTTTGATTAGCGCATCATTTGCACATTTTGGATAAACCCTGGGATTTTTGGGAAATGGCAATCTCCATAACCTTTTTGGAGATTTTATGATCTTTGGAAAGGTGTGACCTTGTTAGCAATCACAACCTTTTGAAAAAGGATGCCATAACCTCTTGGTCAAAAGCATGACCTGTTAGAGTCATAACCTTTTGAGAAAATGGCATTCAGAAGCATTGATACATATACACACACATATCTTTATAAATAAAAATGTCATGTTCGTTTGTGGGATTAACATAACTCAAAAACCACTGGACGAATTGACACGAAATTCGGACACAACCCACTTAACAGTCCAACGAGTGTCCATCACCCATAAACATGCACACACACACACACACAAAACCCCAACGGAACAGACTTAAAAACCCCAAAAATACACCATATATACATACACTCATATACATCTGCACATGCACACATTCATACACACACATGTATATATATGCACAAATACACACATATACACACATACATACACATACATATATACATGCACACACATATACATATCCACACACATACATATATACACACAAATATGCATATAGACAAGCACACACATATACACAATATGCATGTACACATATAAACACACAAATACACAAATATATACACACATATATACACACACATATATACACCCACATATATATATATATATATGCAAACACACATATATACACAGATTTATGCACACACATACATACACAGACAAAATACATATACACAGGCTGGGCCTCAGCAATGCGTGGCAAAGGATGGCTTATACACACACACACACACACATATGCGGTACATATATATACACACACTATATATACACACATACACACACACACACATACATACATACATACACTAGCTGCACCCTGCTACACATTGCTGTGGTCCAGTCTGTGTATATATTTTGTGTATATGTGTATATATGTGTGTTTGCGTATATGTGTGTGTGTGTGTGCATATGTGTGTATATGTGTATATATGTGTGCATATGTGTGTGTATATTTGTGTATTTCTGTGTTTATATGTTTATATGTATATTGTGTATATGAGTGTGCTTGTGTATATGCATATGTGTATATATGTATGTATGTGTATATGTATGCGTTAATGTGTATATGTATATGTAAGTATGTAGGCATGTGTATATGCATGTGTATATTTGTGTGTATTTGTTTATAGATATAGATGTGTGTGTGTGTGTGTGTGAATATGTATTTTTGTGTGTGTTTTAGGTGTATTTTAAGGGGTGATGGACACTTGTTGGACTGTAAGGTATATTGTGTCAAAATTTCGTAGAACGAATGCAGATTGGCTTCCATGGCTCAGTGCTGGGAAATCCTGGGAGTTGTCGTTTCACAAGACACCGGCACTCTTTGGCGGAGGAACTCCAACTCCCATGATTCCACAGCAACGAAACCATGGCAGTTAAAGCGGTGTCAACCTGCACTCATTCTACAGTGTAGATGCACCCTTGCAGTGTAGATGCACCGAAGAGGTAAGGAGATCAAGTTTTGGGGATCACGCTCTGAAACTCGATAGCCTAACTGAGCATCTAAGCCAGGAGAGTGAACCTTACCTGTATTTTCTTCAAGTTCACCTGTAAATGGAAAGGTGTTGGTGTTGTTTTTGTGTTCACAACAGGCACAGCTAGTTCCACCTATAGGAAAGAAACAGATTAATTAACACATTCAGTAAAACAGCAATAGGTGGAAGTAATGGTAACCATAGGTAAAGGTAATGGTTTTCCCCTGACATTAAGTCCAGTCATGTCCGACTCTGGGGGGTGGTGCTCATCTCCATTTCTAAGCCGAGGAGCCGGCATTGTCTATAGACACCTCCAAGGTCATGTGGCCAGCATGACTCCATGGAGCGCCCTTACCTTCCCGCCAGAGTGGTACCTATTGATCTAGTCACATTTGCATGTTTTTGAACTGCTAGGTTGGCAGAAGCTGGGGCTGACAATGGGAGCTCACGCCGCTCCTCAGATTCAAACCGCTGACCTTTTGGTCAACAAGTTTAGCAGCTCAGTGATTTAACCCACTGCACCACCGGGGGCTCCAATGGTAACCATAATAATAATAATAATAATAATAATAATAATAATAATAATAATTATTATTATTATTATTATTAGATACACAACAAGATTAGTTCACAGCAAACAAGATCACTCTGCTGGCTTTTGTATATGTCGGATACTTCCCAATTGTCTAGGACTGTGTAATTTCATATTAAATAACATTATATAATATGCACCCTATGATTCTAGGGCTGTCATATTGTAACAATATCTATATCTATATAATATTATATTATTATATATTATTATATAATATGCACCATAAGATCTATGGCTCTAGGGCTGTCATATTGCAATAATACCTATATCTATCTATATAATATTATATATTATGCACCCTAGGATTCTATGGCTCTAGGGCTGTCATATTGTAATATCTATATCTATCTCTATAATATTAAATATTAAATAGATCAACCTCTGAGGATGCCTGCCATAGATGTGGGCGAAACGTCAGGAGAGAATGCTTCTGGAACATGGCCATACAGCCTGGAAAACTCACAGCAACCCATTGATTCCAGCCATGAAAGCCTTCGACAACATATTCTTCCTAATGTTCAGATGGACTTTCTTTCCTATATTTTGAACCCATGGCTCCATTGAGTCCTTGTCTCCAAGGCTGAAGGCAAGACTGCTCCCTCTTCCTTATGACATCCTTTCAGCTATGTAAACATGGCTCTCATGTCTCCTTCCCTAACCCTTCTCTTCTGGAGGCTAAGCATACCCAGCTCTTTAAGCCGCTCCTCATGGGGATTGATGATCTCCAGACCTTTGATCCTACCTTTTTGCGGTGGTTTTTGTAATTGGCCTCGTCCCATTTCTCCTGCAGATACCTGTTAGCCGTGGGCAGGAGAGGCTGGTAAACTCGGTGCATGTCTGATACAAACACTGTAGGTTGTTACCTGGGTTGGTACCTGCACCAAAGGCAAATGGCTAAAGCAACCCAGGTGTGAAGATGCAGAGAACCCCACTGGGTCCTAACTTCCACCTCTTTCTGAGGCAGCTGTGTTAGGGCTTCCAAGGGATGATCCCTGTAAAAGCCACAAGTTTTTAATATTATAGCAGTGTTTCTCATCCTGGGGGTTGGGACCCCTGGGGGGGGGGGTCCTGAGGGTTGCCAAACACCATCATAAAACACATGATTCCTGACAGTCTTAGAAACCCTTTTGGTTGGACTACAACTCCCTTTTGGCTGAACTATAACTCCCAGAATTTGAAAAACAGCCCACACCATGTAGGTAGTGTGCCCAGTTTGGTCCAGATTCATTATTGGCTAGGTTCAGAGTGCTCTTTCATTGTAGGTGAACTATAAATCCCAGCAACTACAACTCCCAAATGTCAAGATCTCCAAACTCCACCAGTGCTCACATCTGGGCATATTGATTATCCGTGCCAAGTTTGATCCAGATCCATCATGGTTTGAGTCCACAGTGCTCTCTGGCTGTAGGTGAACTACAACTCCAAAATTCAAGGTCTACCAAACCCTTCCAGTATTTTCTGTTGGTTGTGGGAGCTCTGCGTGCCAAGATTGGTTCAATTCCATCATTGGTGGAGTTCAGAACACTCTTTGATTGTAGGTGAACTAGAAATCCCAGCAACTACAACTCCCAAATGACAAGATCTATTTTCCCCAAACTCCACCTGTATTCACATTTGGGCATATTGAGGATTCATGCCAAGTTTGGTCCAGATCCATCACTGTTTCACAGTGCTGTCTGGATGTAGGTGAACTACAACTCCAAAACTCAAGGTCAATGCCCACGACACCCTTCCAATATTTTCTGTTGGTCATGGGAGTTCTGTGTGCCAAATTTGGTTCAATTCCTTCGTTGGTGGTGTTCAGAATGCTCTGTGATTGTAGGTGAACTATAAATCCCAGCAACTACGACTCCCAAATGTCAAGATCTATTTTCCCCAAACTCCACCAGTGTTCACATTTTGGCATATTGAGTATCTGTGCCAAGTTTGGTCCAGATCCATCATTGTTTGAGTCCACAGTGCTCTCCAGATGTAGGTGAACTACAACTCCAAAAGTTAAGGTCAGTGCCCATGACACCTTTCCAGTATTTTTTGTTGGTCATGGGAGTTCTGTGTGCCAAGTTTGGTTCAATTCCATCGTTGGCGGCCTGAGCTCCTGCTATTAGCCCCAGCTTCTGCCAACCTAGCAGTTTGAAAACATGCAAATGTGAGTAGATCAATAGGTACTGCTCCGGCGGGAAGGTAAGGGCGCACCATGCAGTCATGCTGGCCACATGACCTTGCAGGTGTCTACGGACAATGCCAGCTCTTCGGATTAGAAATGGAAATGAGCGCCAACCCGCAGTCGGAAAACCTTTACCTACTGCAAGACTGTTTGATGATGCTATTCTTATGCTGCTGAGTTTACACAAAACAAGGCAGCACAACGCCACACTGAACAAGTACAAAATGAAAGGCACACCAGCGCACGCTGCCTGTGTCAGAGGGCCAAATCCACAAAAGAGTGGGGCCTATCTTGGCCTGGCTTGTTCTCTGCAGAATGATTCGGCAGCTCCGGTTTCCTTCCCTTGGGAGCGTCGTTCTCGTCCCTGTCCTGGGCCCATATTGCATCTCATGCATTATTCACAAGTGCTTCGAATGGAAATGCGACGCTCCTCTCGAAAGAGTGCTGGCGGCTCTCATTGAGTCCAAAGCTGCAGGTCTTCACAACCTGACATGGGTTGCAAGCCCAGGGCCTGGAAGGAATTAGGTCAAGGTCAAGGTTGTCCCCTGACGTGAAGTCCAGTCGTGTCCGACTCTGGGGGTTGGTGCTCCTCTCCATTTCTAAGCCAAAGCCGGCATTGTCCATAGACACCTCCAAAGTTATGTGGCCGGCATGACTACATGGAGCACTGTTATGAATGGGTTGTCCTTAATTTGCTAACATTTTCAACAACAATATTATTGGGTTGTTGTAGGTTTTTTTGGGCTATATGGCCATGTTCTAGAGGCATTCTCTCCTGACATTTCGCCTGCATCTATGACAAGCATTTTTTCGGACTATATGGCCATGTTCTAGAGGCATTCTCTCCTGACATTTTGCCTGCATCTATGGCAAGCATTTTTTCGGGCTATATGGCCATGTTCTAGAGGCATTCCCTCCTGACATTTCGCCTGCATCTATGGCAAGCATCCTCAGGATGCTTGCCATAGATGCAGGCGAAACGTCAGGAAAGAATGCCTCTAGAACATGACCATATAGCCTGAAAAAACCTACAACAACCCAGTGATTTCGGCCATGAAGGCCTTTGACAACAATATTATGGAATCAATAGGTTGCTGTGAGTTATCTGGGCTGTGTGGCCATGCTCCAGAAGCATTCTCTTCTGACATTTCGCCCACATCTATGGCAAGCATCCTCAGAGGTGGTGAGGTCTGCTGGAAACTAGGCAAGTGAGGTTTATATATCTGTGGAATTATGCCTGAGGGAATCCTTTGTTGGGAATTGCAACATTCACACTTTCCTCAAGCTGACAAGAGTTAAGCAAGTGAGGTTTAGATATCTGTGGAATGATGTCCAGGGTGGGAGAAAGAAAAAAACTCCTGTCTGCTTGAGGAAAGTGTGAATGTTGCAATTGGCCACCTTGATTAGCATTGACAAGGTCCCCCATGACCTTCTGGCAAGGAAACTAGTCCAATGTGGGCTAGGCAAAACTACGGTGAGGTGGATCTGTAATTGGTTAAGTGGACGAACACAGAGAGTGCTCACTAATGCTTCCTCTTCATCTTGGAAAGAAGTGACAAGTGGAGTGCCGCAGGGTTCCGTCCTGGGCCCGGTCCTGTTCAACATCTTTATTAATGACTTAGATGAAGGGCTAGAAGGCAGGATCATCAAGTTTGCAGATGACACCAAATTGGGAGGGATAGCCAATAGTCCAGAGGACAGGAGCAGAATTCAAAACGATCTTGACAGATTAGAGAGATGGGCCAAAACTAACAAAATGAAGTTCAACAGTGACAAATGCAAGATACTCCACTTTGGCAGAAAAAATGAAATGCAAAGATACAGAATGGGTGACGCCTGGCTCGAGAGCAGTACGTGTGAAAAAGATCTTGGAGTCCTCGTGGACAACAAGTTAAACATGAGCCAGGAATGTGATGTGGCAGCAAAAAAAGCCAATGGGATTTTGGCCTGCATCAATAGGAGCATAGTGTCTAGATCTAAGGAAGTAATGCTACCCCTCTATTCTGCTTTGGTTAGACCACATCTGGAATATTGTGTCCAATTCTGGGCACCACAATTCAAGAGAGATATTGACAAGCTGGAATGTGTCCAGAGGAGGGCGACTAAAATGATCAAGGGTCTGGAGAACAAGCCCTATGAGGAGCAGCTTAGGGAACTGGGTATGTTTAGCCTGAAGAAGAGAAGGCTGAGAGGAGACATGATAGCCATGTATAAATATGTGAGAGGAAGCCACAGGGAGGAGGGAGCAAGCTTGTTTTCTGCTTCCTTGGAGACTAGGACGCGGAACAATGGCTTCAAACTACAAGAGAGGAGACTCCATCTGAACATTAGGAAGAACTTCCTGACTGTGAGAGCCGTTCAGCAGTGGAACTCTCTGCCCCGGAGTGTGGTGGAGGCTCCTTCTTTGGAGGCTTTTAAGCAGAGGCTGGATGGCCATTTGTCAGGGGTGATTTGAATGCAATATTCCTGCTTCTTGGCAGGGGGTTGGACTGGATGGCCCATGAGGTCTCTTCCAACTCTTTGATTCTATGAATGGGTTTGCAGCTTCAAAGCCTGGCTACTTCCTTCCTGGGGGAATCCTTTATTGGGGATTGCAGCATTCACACTTGCCTCAAGCACACAAAAGTTCTTTCTCCTACCCTGGACATTCCACAGATATAAACCACACTTGCTTAACTCTTGTCTGCTTGTGGCAATTGTGAATATTGCAGTTCCCAACAAAGGATCCCCAACAAAGGATTTTTCCCATCCTGGACATCACACACACACACACACACACATATAAATCCTACTTACCTACTTTGGACATTATTCCACCCAAATTTCCTAGTTTCTAACAGACCTCACAACCTCTGAGGATGCCTGCCATAGATGTGGGTGAAACATCAGGAGAGAATGCTTCTGGAACATGGCCATACAGCCCAGAAAACTCACAGCAACCCAACAATATTGTTACCATTTCAAAATGCCAGGGAGGCTATTTTTGGATAAATTCAACCGGTCTCCTGCTGCTTTGATGATTTACCAAATTTTTGTAATGTTGATGTCCAGTGCACTGGGTTAACACATTTAAGATAATTCACAAAATAAGAGAATTTTAATGCAAAGGATTTAAATACTTGCCATTGTATGGAATGTTTGCCATATATATGTCCTGTAATCCGCCCCGAATCCCCTTTGGGGTGAGAAGGGGGGGGGGGGAGTATAAGTACTGTAAACAAACAAACACACTGCCATATAATCCAGATTATCTGGATTTTGTATGGCCCAGGACATTACGAATCAACACAAGCACCAATACTATAACGTTTGGGGCCAGCAAAGTCCAGTGTACCTTTAAGGGAGATCTGGGTCATTTCTCCAGAATGTTTTGTTTTGACCGAGAGACCAGATGCTGCGATCACGTTGCCGGATCCAGGATCATCTTTCAGAAATGATTTCCTAATGACTACTTGTTGCACTAACCTGCCCAGGAAAGTACACCAAATCCCTGTAACTCGTAAAGTCGTTGTCATTGTATCACTTCTCATTGCAGGTGGCAGTTATTTCTTATCTTATGGATGTGACAGGTCCCTGGCAGTAAGGCGTTTGAGATTGTAAATAGTCACAGAAATGGAAAATAAAGTCACAGGAAAGGGAGAGAAGGGTGTGCAATTACGGCAAGCGCGCATGCAGTGGCATAGTTGCAATAAGGTGCCGCCATAGGGTGTCGGAACCCAGACGCCTTAAAGAGCCAGACTCAGGAGTATGTCCAAAAGAATAGTTTATTCATACAAAGTAAATAAGACTCAGAGACACTTACTTTAGTGCCTCTGGTCAAAACTCAAAAGTTGCAGCAATTAAAAAACAAACTAAGGCAATAATCCGGATTATCCTGGCAAAAAATCCGGATTAAACAGGAGCACTTCCAAAACACCCCAAAATCGCACAGTAAATGGAAAACAATCAAGCAAAGAGCCGTGAAGAAGAGCCGTCATCCAAATGAAGTCCAGAGTCGAAGAAATCCAAGTCCGAAGTTGCGAGGTTCCAAAGTTCACAAGGCAGCTTCGTCGTCAAAATCAGTTCGAAGTCAAGGAAAGGGGAAATCCGCACTTACGAGAATCCAAGCCGGTCAGTAACACGGAGCAAAAAAACAATCTGCAGATCTAGGACCCAAGCCCAACAGGAAAGCGGCAGCGACAAGACCCAAGGCACGAAACCAACACTTTGCCTACTGCAAAGTTCTATAATTTCACTGCCTACTTTTATCTTACAGCTCATCATCCGATGATGAGCTGCCCTCCACCCCATCCTCATCACTCTCAGCTGGTTTAGCTTCCACAGGTGAGCGCCAACGCCCATCCCTCCAACTCTTCCACCTCTTGTCAAGACTTAGGTCTCCCCAGGATTCCACAGTATCACCCGATTGCCAATCCCCACCACCAGAAAACCCCGCAAATGTGTCACTAGACGTTGGTTGAGTACACACCTTCTGAACCTCTTGTACCTTGGTCCAATCCAGTGATTCCTCCTCATCCCCATCACTCCCAGACCCATCATTCCCAGAAAAACCCATGAAATCCTCTTCTTCCATGGGAGCAGTAAGTATCTCCCAGATCTTCTTTCTTTGTTGCTCCTCATCTGACTCCTGAGCACTCCTCTTCCCTCTACTGATATCCCTACTACCAGTTGCAGCGTTGCCAACAAACTCTACTGAGTGTTTTTCTGAGTGATGGTCACTCGTTGGCCTGAGAGGTGTCTTGTGTCCAAATTTGGTGTTAATTCATCCAGAGATTTTTGAGTTATGTTAATCCCACAAATGAACATCACATTTTTTATTTATATAGACTAGCTGTACCCTCCACACGTTGCTGTGGCCAACTTTCCCTCCCTCCTTCCTTCGCTCCCTCTTTCCTTCCCTTTCCTTCTTTCTTTCCTTCCTTCTTTCGCTTTTTGCTGCCATCTTTCTTCCTTTCCATTCCTTCCTTCTTTCGCTCTTTCCTTCCTTCTCTACCTTTCCTTCCTTCTTTCGCTTTTTGCTTCCATCCTTCTTTCTCTTTCCTTCCCTCCCTTTCTTTCTTCCTTTTCTACCTCTTTCCTTCCTTTTCGCTTTTTGCTTCCATCCTTCCTTCGCTCACTTTCCTTCCTTCCCTTATTTTCTTTCCTTCTCTCTTTCCTTCCTTCCCGACCATTCCTTCCCCTTTTATTTTCCTTCCTATTTCTCTTTCTTCCTTCTCTACCTTTCCTTCCTTTCTTCCTTTACTCTTTGCTTCCATGCTCCCTTCTCTCTTTCTTTCTTTCCTTCCTTCCTTTCTTTCTCCCCTTCCTTCCTACCCTCTTCCTTTCCTTTTTTCTGTATCATTATTTAGCTTTTTTCGGTTTTCAAGTCCTTTCCACTGTATTTCGGGGGGGGGGGGTTATGAGTGATGGTCACTAGTTGGTCTGTTGGGATATAGTGTCCAAATTTGGTCTCAATTCGTCCAGAGGTTTTTGAGTTCTGTTAATCCCACAAACGAACATTACATTTTTATTTATATAGACTAGCTGTCCCCTGCCACGCGTTGCTGTGGCCCAGTCTGTGTATATGTGTTTTGTGTGTGTATATATGTGTAAATATTTGTGTATATGTGTGTTTGTGTATATATAGCTGTGGCTTTGTGCATTCATTGTAATGTATTTTTTTTTTTTGGTTTTTGGCTTTTAAAGTCTCTTCTGTTGTGTTTTTATGAGTGACTAACGGTCCCCTTGCCACGTGTTGCTGTGGCCCAGTCTGGTGATCTGGAAAATAATGAGAACATGTTTGTTTCTAATATATGTAATTTCTTTCTGCTTGTGGGTCAACAGTACTTCTTGCTGTTTCTTTGCTAGTGTTGATGTGGAGAGTGTCTGGTTTGTCCACCCTGGAACATGCAACATATAATTTTACTTCTTTAGGTGTCCCTTTCAGATCTATGATACTATATCTCTCTCTGTGTGTGAATCATATCTATATCTCTGCCTGGATGGCATAGAAAGAAGGAAAGGAAGAAGGAAGGAGGGACAGGAAGGAAGGAAAAAGAAAGGGAGGGAGGGAAGGAGGGAAGAAGGGAAGGAAGGAAAAGAAAGAAGAAGGGACAGGAAGGAAAGAAGGAAGGAAAGGAAGGAGAATGAAGAAAGAAGGAAGGAAGGAGGGAAAGGAAGGAGGGGGATGAAGAAAGGAGAGAGAGAAGGAAATGAAAGGGAAGGAAATAAAGAAAGGGAAAGGAGGAGGAAACGAAGGGAGGGAGGGAGGGAGGAAAAGAAGGAAAGGAAGGAGAAGGAAGGAAGAAAAGGAAAGAAGGGGGGAAAGGAAGGAGAGGGAGGAAAGAAGGGAAGGGAGTGAGGGAGAGAAGGAAGGTCCATCACTCAAGCACTGTCGACCTTCCTTGCCTCCTCCTCCTCCTCCTCCCTTTCTTCCTTGCCTGGGGGCTCCGCTGCTTCTGCTGCCACTCATCTGCCCCTTCCTCTTCCAAAAGGGAAAGGAGGAGGAGGACGACGACCAGGAGACTGCCCTTCTAACATAGCAGGGAAAGAGAAGGGGCTCCATGCAGCAAGCCTCCACCTCCACTCCCATGGTGGGAGTGAAGTGTGTGTGTGTGTGTGGCCATGCGCGTGCGTCTGGCTCCTCATGCTTTAACACCGGCTGTTTCCCCGCGAGGAGGAGGAGGGGACGTGGCCATGGGTCTCTTTGTGGACATGCAGTTTAGAAGTCCTTTCTGCTTTTTGTTTTCGTTGTTTCTTTTGAGTGAAGGACATACATTGGCCTGATAGCTGTATTGTGTCCAAATTTGGTGTCAATTCCCCCAGTGGTTTTTGAGTTCTGTTAATCCCACAAACGAACATTACATTTTTATTTATATAGATTATTATTATTATTATTATTATTATTATTATTATTATTAATTGCATGCACTGAACTGGGTGCATCCAATCCTAGAGAAAAGAGTAGAGAAGAAGCGAAAGGTCTGCTGCAACGTGTTTATTATGTGCCAAGAACTACATCACAGCTTACTCCACACATCCGTAGGAGAGTGCAGTCTTGCCTGCATATACTACAATGAGGTAGAGACTTCACATACTGGTTCACAAAACCCCACAAAGAGCAGTTGGAATATGCAACATCATCAGCTCAGCAGGAAGAAGGGAGAACATATGACACGGGTTCTTTGGCACACAGCTTCTAATCAGGGGGGGGGGGGTAGAGAAATAAAACAAAATCAAAACTTCAACTCCCGGCACAATCTGCGGGCCGCGCTTCTCCTTCCGAACTTCCCTCTCTCTCTTCTCAACAGGAACAAAGGGTTTTGGGGAACCCTTAAAGCACTGCCGCCCTCGAATCAGCTCAGTTATAAAAAAGTAAATTGAAGTCTTGTGACTTTGTGATTAAAAACCGGTTATCAAGCCCCCCCTTTGAAGTGCAACGTAAAGTGCAACAAACTATATACAGCAGCTCAGAGATCCGTTTATCCGGTCCGGTTTCAAAAATCCGAAAAATTCCGTCCTTTTTCCAGGGTTGCAAATCCCGCGATTCACAACTGAGAAACTTACTGTTATTATTATTTTTTTAAACTAACAGTTCCCAGACACAAATTGCAATGATGTTAAAAGCTGCCAGGAAAGAAAAAAATCTCGTCTCCAACGACTTAAAAACCGTTTGTTTGTTTGTTTTGTTTTCTTCTTCTTCGAGAGTGTAAAAAGGAACTGGTAAAAATCCTGGAGCGTAAAATAGGAAATATGATTTGGTTTAAGTGAAGAGCAAAGTCTCCTTTGTTGATACAGTAAAAAACACCAGCTGAACGTCCGGTTGAACTCCGTTCAGGCGGAGGGGGCGGGGAGAGGGGCTGAAACGAATGGAAAGGCACTGTATGGCAACTGCAACACAACCGAGCCAATGAGACCTGCATTATTACCACCAGTATTGCAAGGAATGTAAAAAAAGGGCCCTTGATAAATAAGAAACTGAAGCGAAGGCATCCGCACTCAACACCTTCTCAACGAACGCAAGGCCCCTTGATGCTTCTCGTCAGCAACAAGGAACCTAAGTCTGGGAACTGCAGAATCGATGGAGGCAGCCCTCCCCTCGCAAACAAACCCGAACCCCGAACCCCGACCAACCTCCCCCCGACAAAAAATCCACTGTGCATTAAAAAGTGCAGAAAAACAAATAAAGACCAGCAAGTGCAAACGTGAAGGCAAGAATCCCCCGACAGTCCTTCCAAGACGGGCACCTCCCAGGCATTGGCGGGACTCCGGAAAGCATGCCAGGGCCCCCTCTTCCTCTCTGTGGCGGGTGAAACACAAGGCAGCCGCGCTGGGGTCTAGCTGGCGTCCCGGTTCTTCTGGTTGCGCATCAGCGGGCGGTGGTGGTGCAGGACCTCCATGGAATGTTTCCAGTGCCAGCAGGAGCGGCAGAAGTACTTGAAGCAGATCTACGCCAGAGAGAGAGAGAGAGAGAGAGAGAGAGGGAGAAAAGCAAGAGAAGGATCAGGGTCTCTCTATGACAGCATTTATCAACCTGTGGGTCGCGACCACTGGGGGGGGGGGGGTTGCGAAGGATTTCAGAGGGGTCGCCAAAGACCATCAGAAAACATATAATAATATATTGTATACCCATATCATATTGATGATCTATATAAACGAAGACTGGGCAACAGCAACGCCTGGCAGGGGATGGTTAGTATTATTAAATATTGCATTAATCTGTGTAAATTAAAATGTAATGTTTGTTTGTGGGATTAACGCAACTCAAAAACCACTGGACGAATTGAGGCCAAATTTGGACACAAGACAGTGTTTTTATGAGTGATCATCACTCATAAAAACACTGAAAAACACAGTGGAAGAGACTTAAAAAGCCAAAAAACAAACAAACAAAAAATGCACTACAACACATGCGCAAAACCACATATATATAAGCAAACACACATATACTCACATATATACACACACAAAACACATATACACAGACTGGGCCACAGCAATGCATGGCAGGGGGCAGCTAGTAATCTATATAAACAAAACTGTAATGTTTGTGGGATTAACATAACTCAAAAACCACTGGACGAATTGAGACCAAATTTGGACACAAGACACCTCTCAGGCCAACGAGTGACCATCGTTCATAAAAACACAGAAAAACACAACAGAAGATACTTTAAAAGCAAAAAAATATAAAAATGCATTACAACTCATGTGCAAAACCACATATATACACAAAACACATATATACACAAACATACACACACACACACACATACACACACACACACACACAAAACACATATACACAGACTGGTCCACAGCAACACGTGGCTGGGGATGGCTAGTAATCTATATAAATAAAAATGTAATGTTCGTTTATGGGATTAACATAACTCAAAAACCACTGGACGAATTGAGACCAAATTTGGACACAAGACACCTCTCAGGCCAACGAGTGACCATCACTCATAAAAACACAGTGGAAGGGACTTAAAAAGCCATTAAAAGCAAAAAGACGCCACAGCGCATGCACACAATGTCTCCCCTTGGCAAACAAAGCACACAATAGCATATCCACACTCTGTTTTGGACTACAGCTCCCAGCATCCCCTAGACCAGGCCCTTTAGGAGAGGAGGATGATCCAAACGCACTGCTTCCAAGATGCAAGATTTCTTCTCCTTGGATTTCTTTGAGATCATCTCAATTCCTGCATATTTCCAATTTCTGAACTGCAACTGCCAGAAATCCTCCCAATAAATAACATAGATAAGCAGCTGAGGGGGAAAAGGAAGGGGCCTGAGGCTGTTAGGAATTGTGGGAGTTGAAGTCCAAAACACCTGGAGAGCCAAAGTTGGCCTATGCCTGGTCTATGGGCTTTCAACATCCAAACCCTGGAAATGTTACTCTGAGCAATAATGGAAGACATTGCAATTGGAGAGAGTGAGGAAGGAAGTCTATGTTTTCAATATGGCCTCAGAACGAAGGAAAAACAAGGCAATACCTGGTCTCTGCAGAAGAAGGGACCTGGCTGAGCACGGCAGACTTGACACATGGCATCTTCCAGGTACGGATCAATCTGAACCTGCCCAGAAAAAAAGGAAAATGCAATAGTAATGCCACCAAGGAAAGAGGGCAGAGGCACAAGCAGCACAGTCAATTTTCACAGCAAGGAAGAAGAGGACAGATGGCATAGGCACTGCAGAGGACACATTACTGACTAAGAATTTTGCAAAGTCATAGCAAGGAGGCTTGTTTTCTGCTGCCCTGGAGACTAGGACGCAATGGAATAATGGCTTCAATTTACAGGAAAGGAGATTCCACCTGAATATTATTAGGAAGGACTTCCTGGCTGTGAGAGCTGTTCAGCAGTGGAACTCTCCACCTCAGAGTGTAGTGGAGGCTCCTTCTTTGGAGGCTTTTAAACAGAGGCTGGATGGCCATCTGTCGGGGGTGCTTTGAATACAATTTTCCTGCTTCTTGGCAGAATGGGGTTGGATTGGATGGCCCACAGGGTCTCTTCCAATTCAAAAACATGTTTCTGTTTTCATTTCATAGAATCATAGAATCAAAGAGTTGGAAGAGACCTCATGGGCCATCCAGTCCAACCCCATTCTGCCAAGAAGCAGGAATATTGCATTCAAATCACCCCTGATAGATGGCCATCCAGCCTCTGTTTAAAAGTTACCAAAGAAGGAGCCTCCACCACGCTCTGGGGCAGAGTGTTCCACTGCTGAACAGTTCTCACAGTCAAGATGTTCTTTCTCATGTTCAGATGGAATCTCCTCTCTTGTAGTTTGAAGCCACTGTTCCATTGCGTCCTCATCTCCAGGGAAGCAGAAAACAAGCTTGCTCCCTCCTCCCTGTGGCTTCCTCTCACATATTTATACATGGCTATCATGTCTCCTCTCAGCCTTCTCTTCTTCAAGCTAAACATGCCCAGCTCCTTAAGCCGCTCCTCATAGGGCTTGTTCTCCAGACCCCTGATCTGCTCCCTCCTCCCTGTGGCTTCCTCTCACATATTTATACATGGCTATCATATCTCCTCTCAGCCATCTCTTCTTTAGGCTAAACATGCCCAGCTCCTTAAGCCACTCCTCACAGGGCTTGTTCTCCAGACCCTTGATCATTTTAGTCGCCCTCTTCTGGACACATTCCAGCTTGTCAATATCTCTCTTGAATTGTGGTACCCAGAATTGGACACAATATTTGCTGCGTCGTACCTTTTTTGTAAACTTGGTCGTCTTGATCTCCACAAACGCGGCGCTCACCGCTTTCAGGTAGCTGTGCTGGTTGTTGAAGGTGACACGGCCGGATCCTGAAAACAAACCAGCCCTTTGAGTGCGATAATAAATATGCGGCACCAGAATGGAACTGCCTAGAGCCACGAGCAGTGAAATGCAAGACTTGTGAGTCAGCACACACAACATGATTTACTGCAAAGTTTGCCGTAATGGAAGCAGGGGACGAGGAAAGAAGGCTCCGAGAGGCGTTCAGCAAGTCGGATCACTTTCAAATCCCTGCATGAAAGATCCCTGAATCACGCCTCTCAAACTACAAGACTGTCACACCTCAGAGTAAAATCACCTTGCTTAAGACACCAAAGAACACACCAGCAGTAGTCTTTATGGTTTATTAAAATAAAGGATAAAAAGTGTGAAAGGCAAAAATATATTTCAAAAGATCAATCCTGATGATCGTGCCATTACTGCTCAAGCAGGGAGCTTTGAGATGGTAGAACAGAAGCTCTCCAAAGCTCTAGGTGCTCTTACTGCCCATTACAGGGAAAACCAGCTGATCCCTCATCCATCTAAAACACAGACATGTCCCTTTCACCTTAAGAACAGACAAGCATCCCAAGCTCCGAGGATCACCTTGGAAGGAATCCCACTGGAGCACTGCAGCGCACCCAAATGCCTGGGAGAGACCCTGGACCGTGCCCTGACCTACAAGAAGCACTGCCTGAATATCAAGCAAAAAGTGGGCGCTAGAAACAATATCATACGAAAGCTGACTGGCACAAACTGGGCATCACAACCAGACACAGTGAAGACATCTGCTCTTGCGCTATGCTACTCTGCTGCTGAGTATGCATGCCCAGTGTGGAACACATCTCACCACCCTAAAACATGTGGCTCTTAATGAGACATGCCGCATCATCACGGGGTGCCTGTGCCCTACACCACTGGAGAAATTACACTGTCTAGCCGGTATCGCACCACCTGACATCCACCGGGAAGTGGCAACCAATAGTGAAAGGACCAAGGCAGAGACATCTCCAGCTCATCCCCTGTTTGGGTATCAGCCAGCATGTCAACGACTTAAATCAAGACATAGTTTCCTAAGATCTACAGAGACACTCGCTGGAACACCCCAGCAAGCGAGAGTCCAAAAGTGGCAGGCTCAAACCCAGAACCTCAATCCATGGCTGATACCAAATGAGAGATTCTCCCCTGGGCACACAGACTTGGAAGGCGCTGAACAGATTGCGCTCTGGCACCACGAGATGCAGAGCCAACCTTCAGAAATGGGGCTACAAAGTGGAATCCACGACATGCGAGTGTGGAGAAGAGCAAACCACTGACCACCTGCTGCAATGCAACCTGAGCCCTGCCACATGCACAATGGAGGACCTTCTTGCGGCAACACCAGAGGCACTCCAAGGGGCCAGATACTGGTCAAAGGACATTTAATCAACTACCAAGCTTGCAAATTCTGTGTTTTGTCTGTTTGTTAAAAATGTAATACAAATGTCTGGTTGCTGATGACACGATAAATAAATAAAATATCAATCCAAGGTAACACAAGCAAACAAGATCCATGAAGACATAGGCAAGGCAAAGTCCCATGAGAACATAACAAAGTCCTGAAAACATGAACATGAAAAGCTACAAGATAAATCCAAAGTCTCTTGGATGAAGTGGGAAGTTGCTCTGACACTGGGGCATGTTGAAACAGCCTGTTTAATACCCTTTGGACAACATAAAGACGTTCTTATGGCCCTGGGCCTCCCTCTCTCGCCTGCTAGTGATCCTGACACTCTTTCAAACCTTAAATTCCAGCCAATCAGCTTGATCTAAGCTTCCGGCTCCATCAAGGTCAATTTCCTCGTTAGTGCTTCCTCCCTCATTATCAGGCTGAGAACTATCTTCCCTTCCTGAATCATGCTCCTGGCTCTCAGTTGTTTCACTTTCCCCAGCGTCATCCCTTGCTGTGGGAAACAACTGAACTTCTGCCCCTTGTTCCTGGTCTTCTTTGTCTAACACAGGGGCATCATAACTTTGCACCTGACTGTGAATCTGAATCCCATCATCCCCATCAGAATCATTGACACTATTACTCTGAGATTCCACCTGAGTCACAACACAGCCCTCGGTGGCGCAACGTGCCGGCAGGAATGAAGACCGACAGGTCAGAGGTTCAAATCTGGGGAAAGCATGGATGAGCTCCCTCTGTCAGCTCCAGCTCCCCATGCGAAGACATGAGAGAAGCCTCCCACAAGGATGGTAGTAGTAGTAATTTTATTGATTAGCCCTTAGGCCATATCACAATAAGAAACAGAACAACAAGGCCTGACAAGACCTGATCACACTCCACGTAGAAAGTTAAAATAAGACAGTTATAATAATACAGTAAATACATATGATAAGACATGACAAAACTGATAAACGGATCAAGCTGAGTATATACATCATATTTCATTATCACACCTACAATTTACCCCAATCAGCCCTACATATGTGGTTCTCAGACGTATTGTTTTGTGCAGAGCTGTTTTATATGTTATTTTTGAGTCTTGGCCACAGATAAAATATGTTGTTCTGATGTGAGAATCCCAACACATTGTCCATTTGATATATGGACCAAGGTGGAAGTCTCTCACCTTTTGATACAATTTGCAATCAAACAATATGTGTGCTATATCCTCAATTTCAGGTGCCCCGCAGATACAACTCCGTTCATTATAAGGGATGCTGTTAAATCTCCCGTATCTAACCATTGTCTCGAGCTGATCAAATCTGGCTTGGGTGAATACCTCCCTGAGATGTTTTGGTATTTGCATTTTTAGGTAGATAGCAATTTGAAAGGTACGTTTATATTGACTCAGCCATTTTAGGTTAGCAGTCTTACTGAGGGTGGCTATATCTTTTTGTGATGGTAAAACAACACAACATCCGGGTGTCCCCTGGGCAACGACTTAGCAGACGGCCAATTCTCTCACACCAGAAGCGACTTGCAGTTTCTGCATCGATCCACAGTATATTAAACGTTTTTTTGGAGGGTGACATAGAAATCACAGGAAATAAATGTCATTACATATGTGGTGGATTGGTCCACGGCTAGGGCTCACTCACCGATAGGGTACTTGTGCTTGTCCGTGTCGATGCCTGCGTACACCACGCCTCCAAACAGGTCGTTGAGGATCCCCGCTAAGGCCTCTGCGTTCAGCATCCCATGGAGAGCGCCCACAAAGACGGTTTTGCCCGGGTCAAGCCTTTGGGTGGGGCTGCGCACAAAGTTGCTGTCTGCCAGGACCCACGGAATGACCTGCACCTGAGACATCAGGTAAGGGCACTGTTCAGTCATCTACAAATCATTTTAGATATTCCTCTTATTCACCTCCCAGAATACCTGACGTAACTTGGTTCCCCACCTGTATGAAGGTCTATTTTGATGACCCCGTTCCTTTATGAGTTTCTTCCTCACAAACAATGTGCTCCATCCCTGTCTCATCCTGATCTTAGTATCTTTAGTACCGTATATACTCAAGTATAAGCCAACCCGAATATAAGCCGAGGTATCTAATTTTACCCCCCAAAAACTGGGAAAACGTATTGACTCCAGTATAAGCCGAGGGTAGGAAATGCAGCAGGTACTGGTCAATTTCAAAATGAAAATAGATACCAATAAAATTACACTAATTGAGGTATCAGTAGGCCCAATGTTTTTGAATATTTACATAAAACTGTTTAACATAAAACTGTAATTTTCATCCAACTCTGATGAAACCATTATTTAATAATAATAATAATAATAATAATAATAATAAACTTTATTTGTACCCCGCTACCATCTCCCCAAGGGACTCGGTGCGGCTTACATGAGGCCAAGCCCACAGCACATCAATAAACAAAAGCGATAACAAATAATCAATACAAACAGTTGAAAATAAAAACTCAGAAACAAAAAATACACAATAAGCAATAAACAATAACAATAACATACAGCATTTAAAAACCCATTCAATGTAAATGTGCTTATGTATCCTTGCAATAATAATAAAGAGAACAAGAAAATAAATGTAATAACTTATTAATAAAATAAATTATTACATTATTATTATTATTATTATTGATTAGAATAATGGAAATGTAGTAATAACAGTTATAACAGAGTAAAATAATACATGTAAATAATAAATGTAATAATAATACTAATAGAGTAAAATTATAACTGTATTACAAATAATAATAATAACTGAGTAAAATAATAAATAACCTTGACTCGAGTATAAGCCGAGGGGGACTTTTTCAGCCTAAAAAAAGAACTGAAAAACTAGGCTTATACTCGAGTTTATACAGTATTTTAGTTTTTTTATCTTGAACATGCGGCCAGCTCATTGTTACTTTATTGTGTATGATTTTGCTTTTCTTTTTCTTTTTTTTGTATGCATAGGTTGTATGTATTTTATTGTGTGGCTATTGTGTTTTGATTTTATTTTATTGTAATATGCTGTTGGGCTTGGCCTCATGTAAGCCGCCCCGAGTCCCCATTGAGGAGATGGTGGCGGGGTATTAAATAAAGATTATAATTATGATTATTGGTTGGGGCTTCTGGGAACTGAAATCCAAAAACATGGGACATTATGAAAGTTTATGTATAAGTCTGTCGACTTACAGCAGGCATGGGCAAACTTTGGGCATCCAGGTGTTTTGGACTTCTGGGCAAACTTTGGGCATCCAGGTATTTTGGACTTCAATTCCCAAAATTCCTAACAGCCAGTAGACCCGAAATTTGCCCATGCCTGACTTATTGTGACTCTGAGATTATGTGGTCAGACTTCTAAAATTGTAAGCTGAGGTTGTCAGACCTCACAACCTCTGAGGATGCTTGCCATAGATGCACGCGAAACGTCAGGAGAAAATGCCTCTAGAACATGGCCATATAGCCCGAAAACACCTACTACAACCCTGTGATTCCGGCCATGGAAGACTTCGACAATAATAATAATAATAATAATAATAATAATAATAATAATAATAATAATAATAGAGTGAAAATGGCAAGAGCCTAGACCATGCCAGGAGAGCTGACCCTTACTATTCTCTCTCTCTTGGTGCTATAACAACAACAACAACAACAAAAACTCAGCCATTCTCAGGATCTCAAAATTGAACCGTAAAGGCTCTGGCATAAACCAACAGGTCATACCAAAATCCTTAACTTTGGCCAAATCCCTGGCCAAGGTGCAAGCGGAAGACCTTGGGCAGGAGGCCAGAAGCCATCCATCCACGGACTGCTTTGCTCATGGATTTCCTGCTCATCCCACCGCCACTCAAAACAGGGGTCTATTGTTGGGAAAGATCTATGCCGAGCCCTTTCTGCCAATTATAACATGCTGAGCCTTGTGAGCGGCTCCTGGCAGCATCTATCAGTCTGCGCAGAGGTACAGCCTCTATTGTTGCGGAAAGTTTGTATTTTTCCCCCACTGACCTATTTGCAGTGCAAATTAGGGTCCAGAGCGTAAACGGACAGCGTCCCTGGCTGCAGGAGGAAAATTCAACTCCGGAAACTACGAAGAGTTACCGTCCCAAGGTTATTAAAATCTGGTGGTGCAGCAATGCAAACCGGTTCATCTTTAAGGTTTGCAGAAGGCACAGGCCTTGTTTTAAAGCACAGTGGGGCTTCCTGGAAACATCAAGGTCTATTTTCCCCAAATTCCACCACTATTCACATTATTATTATTATTATTATTATTATTATTATTATTATTATTTTGTACATTTCTACCCCGCCCTTCTCTCCATAAGGGAACTCAGGGCGACCTCACATAAGCATCAAATGATGCAAACAACATAAACACCATAAAATTACAATAAAAACAGTAAAATCATTTTTAAAATATTGGGGCACATTGAGTATTCATCCGAAGTTTGGTCCAGATCCATCATTGTTTGAGTTCTGTGTGGGAAGTTTGGCCCAATTCTATCATTGAAGGTGTTCAGAATGCTTGATTGGAGGTGAACTATAAATCCCAGCTACTAGAACTCCCAAATGTCAAGATCTATTTTGTCCAAACTCCACCAGTGTGCACATTTGGGCACATTGAGTATTTGTGCCAAGTTTGGTCCATATCCATCATTGTTTAAGTCCACACTGCTCTCTGGCTGTAGGTGAACTATAACTCCAAAACTCAAGGTCAATGCCTACCAAACCCTTCCAGTATTTTCTGTTGGTCAAGGGAGTTCTGTGTGCCAAGTTTGGTTCAATTCCATTGTTGGTGGAGTTCAGAATGCTCTTTGATTTTAGGAGAACTATACATCCCAGCAACTAAAACGCCCAAATGTCAAGGTCTATTTCCCCCACACTCCACCAGTGTTCACATTCGGGCAGATTGAGGATTCGTGCCAAGTTTGGTCCAGATCCATCACTGTTTCACAGTGCTCTCTGGACATAGGTGAACTATACTAGGTGAATTATTACTACTACTACTACTATTATTATTATTATTATTATTATTATACTAGGTGAACTATTATTAGGTGAACTATCATCTGGGGACATGAGAGAAGCCTCCCACAAGGATGGCAAAACATCAAAACATCCGGGCGTCCCCTGGGCAACATCCTTGTAGACGGCCAATTCTCTCACACCAGAAGTGACTTGCAGTTTCTCAAGTCGCTCCTGAGATGACCAAAAAATTATTATTATTATTATTATTATTATTATTATTATTATTGATACCCCGCCCTTCTCACCCCAGTGGGGGATTCAGCGTGGCTTACAGTCCATGGCATACAATGCCACATTACACATATAATAATAAACATGACATAATAATTGAACAATTCAAATATAAATACAATAAAAAAGCTTAAAAGTAAACATTCAATCCCAACCAAAGTGGACTGATGGACTAAGTGGCCAGAAGCAACAGGTGAGGTAGGAGAACCCTGAAAATTACCCCCCACACAAGTGTTCCAATGTCCAAATGATGGGCACCATGACCATGGAGGTGATCAGGCAGCTGGGTGTTGGATCAACATCAACTACAACTCCAAAACTCAAGGTCAATGCCCACCAAAACCTTCCAGTATTTTCTGTTGGCCATGAGAGTTCTGTGTGCCAGGTTTGGTTGAATTCCATCACTGGTGGAGTTCAGAATGCTCTTTGATTGTAGGTGAACTATAAAACCCAAATGACAAAATCAATCCCCCCTCCTTCCAACCCCACCAGTATTCAAATTTGGGCGTATCGGGTATTTGTGCCAAATTTGGTCCAATGAATGAAAATACATCCTGCAGATCAGATATTTACATTAAGATTCATAACAGTGATGAAGTAGCAACAAAAATAATGATATGGTTGGGGGTCACCACAACGTGCAGAACTGTATTAAGGGGTCGCGCCATTAGGAAGGTGGGGGATCATCCCTACATGAAGGCAGCCAAGGAGAAACCAGCTCCGAAGCATGGAAAGTCTCCAAAGAACATGAGAGCTAAAGCAAGGACGGTGTGTCAGTCATGTATTTGAGTTCTATTGGGGGTGTGCCACAAAGTAGTTCACCCACTCACCTCTTTGCAGCGCATCCTGCGGCTGGACATCTTGAAATAGTACTCACTGAGGCCGCTGGAGCTCAGCACATCACGGGAACAATTCTGGAGTAAGGCGCGCACAGATTTCTCGGACTCAAACACTAGGTAAGCATAGCCTTTGAGGGGAGAGGAAGAAACAGGACAGGTGCAATCTCAATCAATGCTTAGAAAACATGGAATTGCTTGTCACTGTACCAAAACAAACAGCGATCGTCACCCCTGCACCCCAAGATTCCTAAACCAAACTCTAGGATCAAAGAAACTCGAGTAACATTACGGCACTTTTAAATGGCCACCTTACTGACAAAGAAAAGGCCCACTAGTGGCGCAGCAGATTAAACCGCTGAGCTGCTGAACTTGCTGACCGAAAGGTCGGCAGTTCAAATCCGGGGAGCGGTGTAAGCTCCCACTGTTAGCCCTAGCTTCTGTCAACCTATCAGTTCGAAAACATGCAAGTACTTTATTTTATGGTTTGTGCAATTACCGTATATACTTGAGTATAAGCCGAGGGGCCTAATTTTACCTCGAAAAACTTACTGACTCGTGTATAAGGTGAGAAATGTAGCTGCTACCGGTAATCATCAGTAGGTTAAATGTTTTTGAGTATTTACACAAAACTGTAATTTAAGATAAGACTGCCCAACTCTGATTCAACCATTATTCTAACCTCCTTCAATGTAAATGTGCTTACCTATTACCTATAAGGATAGAGTAAAATAATAAATGTAATAACATGTAATAAAATAATAATAATAGAGTAAATAATGGAAATTTAATAATAATAGTAATAATAATAAAGTGATACATGTAATTATAACAATAATAAAGTAAAATAATAAATGCATTAAATATAATAATACAGTAGAATAATGTTAAAGTAATAATAATAGAGTAAAATAGTCAATGTAATAAAAGTAATAATAGAGAAAAATAATGTAAATGTAATAATAATAATAATAATAATAATAGAGTAAAAGAAAAATGTAATAAAAATAATACTAATAGCAGAATAAAATAATCAATAACCTTGACTCGAGTATAAACTGAGGGGATTTTTTCAGCCTAAAAACGGGGCTGAAAAACTAGGCTTATACTCGAGTATGTACAGTAATTCCTTCCGCAATTTGTATCTCCCTCCCCAATAATTTCCATTCCCCAATCTCCCAGTGTTTAAAAAAAATTATCCTTAAATTTGGCCATACCCGTGTAATTTCTGTGTGTTTAATGTCCGATTTTATATTGCTGTCTCGCTTATTATTTTGGTTTTGCATTTTTTGTTTTTTAGTTCTGTTATGCTTTGTGTTCTATTGTGTTATGCTTTTGTGTAATATTGTGTTTACTGTATTGATGGGCTTGGCCTCATGTAAGCCGCCCCGAGTCCCCCCGGGGGAGATGGAGCGGGGTTTAAATAAAGTTTTATTATTATTTATTATAATTGTGAGTAGATCAATAGGAACTTCTCCGGCAGGAAGGTAAGGGCGCTCCATACAGTCGTGCCGGCCGCATGATCTTGGAGGTGTCTAAGGACAATACCAGCTCTTCGACTTAGAAATGGAGATGAGAACCACCCCCCAGAGTTGGACCAGTAGGGTGGCCTTCTTCCAGCTGCAGAAGGCCACCCTACTGGGATCTGCATGCATTATTCGCCGATACATGACACAGTCCTAGACACTTGGGAAGGGTCCGACATGTGATCCAATTCAACAGCCAGCAGAGTGTCTGCTGTGGACTCATCTTGTTGTGTTTCTAATAATAACAACAACAACAACAACAATAATAATAATAATAATAATAATAATGTGTTCCCTCACTTATCGCGGGTGTTACGTTCCAGGACCACCCGCAAAAAGTGAAAATCCGTGAAGTAGGGACGCTATATATATTTACAATCTCATGTCAGCAAGTAGCGTCTCAAACAGCCGCCCGGGGTGTTCCTATTGGCTGAAGCATGAAAGGGGGCGGCACTTGGCCTTCCCGGCTTCTCAATTGTCATTGGCCACGCAGATGACGCCGGAAAAGGTGGGCCTGCGTCCTACATACCTGTTGGCTATTCTCCATTTTGGGGCAAAAACCCGCAAAGCAGCGAAAATACAACAATCAATATTTTACATTAATATTTATTCAAAATCCACGAAACAGCGAGTCCACGAAAAGCGAACTGTGAAGTATTGAGGGAACACTGTAATAGGGCCGGAGGCTTAGCATAGCTGGTAAATCACCAGCAAATATAAGATCTATCAACCAAAAGGTTGCGAGTTCGAAGCCCTGAGTTGGCATGAGCTGCCAACTGTCGGCCTAGCTCATTGTTTACCTAAACAATTCAAAAACAGCTTTAGCTGTGATTAGAGAAATTAGGTACCGCTAAATAGTGGGGGAGGTGTTTTACGACGCCATAAAGAAAGAAGATCAGAAAATGCCCAACCTTCCATGGCACCAAAAGGAGCTGGACATGGAGTCGAAACAAACCACCTCCTTCTGTTCTGTCTGTCTATGTATTGGCTATACAAAGCGGCATTGAACGTTTGCCGTGTATGTGTACTGTGATCCACCCTGAGTCCCCTTCGGGGGGAGAAGGGTGGAATATAAATAAAGTGTTGTTGTTGTTGTTGTTATTATTATTATTATTGTAATAATAATACGAGGATAGTTTCCCTTCCAAATGATACCTGCTCCCTCTCTCCTGAAGTGCCACCAATTTGTGGATTCCTCTCCACACCGCTCCCAACCAAACAAATTACCAGGTGAAGTGACCGCAATGGAAAACAAACGGTGCGCCTGGGTGGGGCTTCCACCTCTCCAGCCACCAGCATGCAGCCCTCCGTGCTCTATAACATGGATAAAAGGGTTTCCTACCACGTCTGTATTACCTTTAGGCATATTACCTTTGGGAGGGCAGCGAGGGTGCTTGCTATCCTTACCCGGCCACTCCACTCTCAACGAACCAAACACACGGAAAGTGCTGATCAGACCCGCTGCGCGGAAGAGAGACATGCGTTTAGAGGCCAGAAGAACCCACTCAAGTTTTTGGTTGCGCCCAGCAAGACGAGCCAGGAGGAACCTATTCCCCCACCCACATTTTGTACTACAACTCCCATAATTATTTATGGCTAGCTTGGGTTATTTGAAGAAGTACAAAATGCGTAAGTTTGTGGGTGAACTACAACTCACATCATGCCAGGTTAACCCCAAAAAACTTAGTATTTTGTACTACTAATATGATATTATAATTATATATTTATATTACATGTAATATTACAATAATATTACAATATAATGGTATAGTACGATATAGTAATATTTAATACTGATATTATGCTATGCTAATAATATAATATATTGTATGTATATATATCTTGTAAGCCGCTCTGAGTCCCCTTCGTGGTGAGAAGGGTGATATATATATATATATATATATATATATATATATATATACTATTACTAATAATATATATTATTAAAATATATTAAAATATTAATATATTAAAATTATATATTTATATTACATGCAATATTACTAATAATATTACAATATAATGGTATAGTACAATATAGTAATATTTAATACTGATATTGTACTATGCTAATAATATAATATATTGTATGTATATATATATATATATATATATATATATATATATATATATCTTGTAAGCAGCTGAGTCCCCTTCGTGGTGAGAAAGGTGATATATATAATACTACTACTACTAATATATATATTTATAATATAATAAAATAATATATTATTATTGTAAGTATATATTTATATTACATGTAATATTACTAATAATATTACAATATAATGGTATAAATATTTAATACTGATATTGTACTATGCTAATAATATAATATATTATATGTATATACAGGGTTAGTCAAAATGCATAGGCCAATGTATATCTTGCAAGCTGCTCTGAGTCCCCTTGGGGGTGAGAAGGGCGGCATAGAAATGTCGTAAATAAATAAGCAAATAACTTCCTCCTATGAACCACCTTGGATATTAAGATTGTTGGGGAAGGTCCTGGTCTCAGTCCCGTCTCCACTGCAAGCACAACTGGTGGGGTCGAGGGACAGGGCCTTCTCAGTGGTGGCCCCTTGGCTATGGAACGCCCTCCCTAGCGACATTAGATCAGCCCCCTCCCTCCTAGCCTTCAGAAGGAAACTTGGCTTTGGGATCAGGCATTCAGAGAATAGTGCAGTGCAATAACAGACTTGGAATATGTGCAATGGGCGGGATATAAGTGTTGTAAACAAATAATTCTTACTGGGTAGTTCTGCCTTAAGTACCAAAATGTCCCAGGTGTGAACATACCTACCCCCAAAAGGATAAATACTCATGGGAAGAGTGTTTACCTGTACGTGATGAAGCAGGGAAAAGGCCAGCATGGAGCGAACGATCTTCAGCCTCCCTCACCTGCTTCTCCGAGAGCCATAGGAAGCTGCTAGTTACTCACCTTCTGTGATATCCCAAGGCACTCCTCCTAAAAACACCTTACAGGAGTAGACTGGATTCTTGTAGTTACGGGGCGGGAGCTGCCCGCTCCAGGTACAGGTGGCGTCGTTCATGGCTGAAGACAAAAAGTCATTGCACAAAAGGAGGAACGCTTTTGAGGGGTGAGAAAGGCAGTATATAAACACTATAAATACATAAAAATAATAAATTATCCAGAAGCCAGGGTCGGTTTAGCATCCGAGCTGCTCCGACTTCCGAGCCGCTCCGAGTTCCTCCAAGGCAAAGACTCACCTGCCGCCTGCTTGTGAAGCTTTGCCTCCCGTTCGATGCTGAAGGGGTCCTCCGGGGAGGAAGGGTCTGGCAAGTTCCACGAAGGCCAAGTGGAGGCTCGAGGCCACTGCTTGGGGATGGCGGTCGGGGTGGACGTGACTGCGGCCAAAGTTGCTTGATCCTGATCCAGGTGGGAACCAGCTCCATTCAAGGAATCTCTGGCGAGACCACCGAGAGGCAGGAATGGCAGAGGCGGAGAGATGCGGAGGCTTGACTGCAAGAGACAGGCGTTCAAAACAGATTTTGGAGACAACGGGATCCAAGGTGGCATCTCCCAAGGCCATCTAGACCAACCCTCAACCAAGGAAGTCAATCCAGCACGACTATAGTTACAGTTATTTATTTAAGACATTTCTATGCCGCCCTTCTCACCCCGAAGGGGACTCAGAGCAGCTTACAAGATATATATACATACAATATATTAAATTATTGGCATAGTATAATATCAGTATTACATATTACTATATTGTACTATACCACTATATTGTAATATTATTAGTAATATTACATGTAATATAAAATATATAATTATAATACCATATTATTATTATTATTATTATTATTATTATTATTATATATGCCACGCTTCTCACTCCAAAGGGGACTCAGGGAGCAGCTTACAAGATATATATACATACAATATATTATATTATTAGCATAGTACAATATCAGTATTACATATTACTATATTGTACTATACCATTATAGTGTAATATTTTTAGTAATATTACATGTAATGGGTTGTTGTATATATTTTATATATTTTTATATATAAAATATATATATTATATATATAAAATATATAATTATAATATTGTATTATGGGGACTCAGAGCGGTTTACAAGATATATATACCTACAATATATTAAATTATTGGCATAGTATAATATCAGTATTACATATTACTATATTGTACTACACCACTGTATTGTAATATTATTAGTAATATTACATGTAATATAAAATATATAATTATAATGGGGACTCGGAGCGGCTTACAAGATATATATATATATATATACATACAATATATTATATTATTAAGGTAAGGTAAAGGTTTTCCCCTGACATTAAGTCCAGTCGTGTCCGACTCTGGGGTTGGTGCTCATCTCCATTGCCAAGCCAAAGAGCTGGCGTTGTCCATAGACACCTCCAAGGTCATGTGGCCAGTATGACTGCATGGAGCGCCGTTACCTTCCTGCCGAAGCGGTACCTATTGATCTACTCATACTGGCATGTTTTCGAACTGCTAGGTTGGCAGAAGCTGGGGCTGACAGCAGAAGCTTGTGCCGCTCCCCAGATTTGAACCGGGTGACCTTTGGGCCAACAAGTTCAGCAGCTCAGCGGTTTAACCCACTGTGCCACCGGGGGCTCCTACATTATTCTTATTAGCATAGTATAATAATAATACTAATAATATAATACTATGTTATAATATAATATAATAATATATTATATTATAATATAATAGTACTATTATTAGCATAGTATAATATCAGTATTACATAGTACTATATGGAACTAGACCATTATATTGTACTATTATTAGTAATATTACATGTAATATAAATTATATAATTATAATATTGTTTTATTTACTACTAGTATTATTATAATATAAATAAAATAATATTTATTTATTTACTACTTGTATTGTTGTTGTTTTTGCTTGTTATTGCTGTGTTGTGTGCTCCGAGTCCCTTGGGGAGATGGTAGCGGGGTACAAATAAAGTGTTATTATTATTATTAGTAGTAGTAGTTTTAGTATTATTAGCCGCCCACAGGCTGAGATAGGCAGTATTCAAATATAGTAAATAAATAGTATAAATAGTATTACATTATAATATTATAAATATCATATATACACACACACACAATATTATATTACATTACATTACCTGGGAAGACCAAGAGCTCAAACACTGTACCCATCCTAAATATCTTGGTGTCACCTTAGATCGAACACTAACATTTAGGAATCACTGCATGGACACCAAGCACAAAGTAGCTGCACAGAATAACTACCTGTGGAAACTTACTGGCATCACATGGGGAGCAGACCCAAAACAAATTAGAACATCTGTAATGTATTGGCCTACCTTACAGGGTTGGTGTACAGGCAGTAAACAGGCTTGCCTTGGCAATTACGCAAGTTTTTTCTTTTTTCTTTTCTTTTTTTTGGAGAAGTTGAGCAAAGTGTCCCCAGTCAGATGACCGCTTCGTAAATTATTTTAATTCCAATGAGGATTTCGGTTTTTTGCACAACTCCGTAGAGTTCCCACATATCCCACTCTCTTACTTCTGGACACCAATGAAAGTAAACCAAAAGCAACCCCAACACCGGGATTGTGGCGCAGCTGGCTGAGTGTCAGCTGCATTAGGATCACTCTGACCAAAAGGTCATGAGTTCGAAGCCAGCCCGGGTTGGAGTGGGTTTCCAACCAATTGTGTGTAGCCTGTTGTCAACCTTTGCAACCCGAAAGACAGTTGCATTTGTCAAGTAGGAAAATAAGGTACCACCTTAAACTGTGGGGAGGCTAAATTAACTGATTTATGAGGCCATAAAGAAGACTCCAGCAAAGCATTCCAGCGGGGAAGCATGTGGGGAATGTGGAAGTGCTTCATCAGCGTCGCAGATGGAAGATGAAAGCAACAGCTCCCCTGGCGGCCAGAAAAAGGTTAAATAGCCTCTGTGTATGTCTGTATATGTTTGTATGTCAAAAATTGGCATTGAATGTTTGCCATATATGTGTACACTGTAATCCGCCCTGAGTCCCCTGCGGGGTGAGAAGGGCGGAATATAAAAGCTGTAAAGAAATAAATAAATAAACAACTTACAATCAAGTCTGAGAGATGGTCCGAACCGGAGCTGAATCCGCTGGTGTCGGAGTCAGAGGGGCTGCTGGAGCGCGAATATAGGAGCGACCGACTGCTGTCCAGGCGGGAGCTCCTTAAAGCTGGGCCGGGAAGGCTTTCCGTCAGCTCAGAGCCAATGGGGTCCAGCGGCAGGAAACCCAACGGGGGCTTCCCCAACGGGTTGCTGAGCATGTTAAGAACTGCAAACCAGACGGAAAGGGATTATTCACAGACCCTTGATAAGGCAGGAGGCATTTTCTGGGTTTTTTGTTAAACCAGGCAATGATTTCCCAGCCGAAAGGAAAGAAATGAATCTAATAAGTTGTAGTTGGGAGTTGTAGTTGCTGGGATTTATAGTTCACCTAAAATCAAAGAGCATTCTGAACCCCACCAAACTTCCCACACAGAACCCCCATGACCAACAGAAAATATTGTATATTCTGACGGTCTTTGGGGACCCCTCTGATACCCCCTCGTGACCCCCCCTGGTTGAGAAACACTGCTCTAAATGAATATTCCTTTTGTGGGAAGCTAAAAACCTTGTGGCTGAAGACCTACCTATGCTCTCTAGGTCCAGCTGTGCATTGACATCCCGAATGCGCCGCTTCAGCACTTGCCCTGCCCCCAGACCCAAAACACCCAGATATTACAAAGGCAGACTGAATCCAGCCAACTCATTATTCAGAGCCACCACCCACAATGACTTCTGGTCAAGCTGGACTTGATCCTCTAGACCAGTGGTTCTCAACCTTTCCAACACCGGGACCCCTAAATATGGTGCCTCATGTTGTGGTGACCCCCAACCATAAAATTATTTTCGTTGCTCCTTTATAACTGTAATTTTGCTACTGTTACAAATCGTAATGTAAATATCTGATATGAAGGATGTGTTTTAATTGTTACAAATTCAACATAATTAAAGCATCATGATTAATCAGAAAAAAATATGGATCAATATCCACCAAACCCTTCCAGTATTTTCTGTTGTTCATGGGAGTTCTGCGTGCCAAGTTTGGTTCAATTCTATCATTAGTGAAGTTCAGAATGCTCTTTGATTATAGGTGAACTATAAATCCCAGCAACTACAACTCCCATGCGACAAAATCAACCTCCCCCAACCCCACCAGTATTCAAATTTGGCCACATTGAGTATTTGTGCCAAATGTGGTCCAGTGAATGCATTTCAGATATTTACATTATGATTCATAACAGTACCAAGATTGCAGTTGTGAAGCAGCAACGAAAATAATTTGAGTCCGAAACCTCACTGTACACACTTTGTTCAATTGACAAGGCACATCTTGCTGCGCACATGAGCTGCTCCAAGGCATGCGCCTACCAGTGGCCACTGGCCAAGCCGCGGTTACGTAATATTCGGAGCTCAAAGTCATTCTCGTGGCCCTTTTTGTCCACGGCAACAAAACCCTCCAAAGCAAACCGTCAGCATCTCTTTCAGAGCCTGATCTCCGCATCCCACACAAAGCCATCTCACAACTTGCCTCCCACATCACGCCGCTGTTTCTATAGTTATTCCAAAGGTACATGGGCCAGTCACCAACCACATGCGCTCAAGGATGCGGTTCCAGCCAGAAACCGACACAGTCTATTTTGCAAAAGCAAGTGTTCTGCCAAAACGTTGGCATTCCCTTTGCCCATTCCTTACGAAGGAAGAAGCAGGTGCTGGTAGGTTTTCAAAGCTCTATGGCTAGAAAAAGTGCAAAAAGTGCAGCGGTACCATGCGAGGTTAGTGAATAAGCACTATGCACATCAAAAAATCTAGGACAATTACCTCTCTTTTTATACAAACAGTTTCTAGACCTCATGCATTTAAAAGGCCAACAAAACCTTGCAGCTTCAAAGCCTGGCTGATTCCTGCTTAATGGAATCCTTTGTTGGGAGGTGTTAGCTGGCCCTGATTATTTCTTTTCTGGCCCTGATTATTTTGCGTGAATGTTTCATGTCTGGCCTGGATTGTTTCATGTGAATGTTGCAACTTGCCACCTTGATTAGCATTTAATGACCTTGTAATTTCAAGAACTGAGTTGTTACTGCCTGGGGCAATCCTTTGTTAGGAGGTGTTAGCTGTCCCTGATTGTTTCATGTATAGCCCCGATAGTTTTGTGTGAATGTTGCAATTTGCCACTTTGATTGGCATTTAATGACCTTGCAGTTTCAAGGACTGAGTTGTTACTGCCCGGGGCAATCCTTTGTTGGGAGGTGTTGGCTGGCCCTAATTGTTTTGTGTGAATGTTGCAATTTGCCACCTTGATTAGCATTTAATGGCTTTGCAATTTCAAAGACTGCGTTGTTACTGCCTAGGGTAATTCTTTATTGGGAGGTGTTAGCTGGCCTTGATTGGTTCATGTGAATGTTGCAATTTGCCACCTTGCTTAGCATTTAGTGACCTTGCAATTTCAAGGCCTGGGTTGCTGCTGCCTGGGGTAATCCTTTGTTGGGAGGTGTTAGCTGGCCCTGATTGTTTCATGTTTGGTCCTGATTGTTTCGTGTGAATGTTGCAATTTGCCACCTTGATTAGCATTTAATGACCTTGCAATTTCCATGGTGAGTTGTTACTGCATGGGGCAATCCTTTGTTGGGAGGTGTTAGCTGGCCCTGATTGTTTTGTGTGAATGTTGCATTTTGCCACCTTGATTAGCATTTAATGACTTTGCAATTTCAAAGACTGTGTTGTTACTGCCTAGGGTAATCCTTTATTGGGAGGTGTTAGCTGGCCTTGATTGCTTCATATGTATGTTGCAATTTGCCACCTTGATTAGCATTTAATGACCTTGCAATTTCAAGGCCTGGGTTGTTGCTGCCCGGGGCAATCCTTTGTTGGGAGGTGTTAGCTGTCCCTGATTGTTTCATGTATAGCCCTGATTGTTTCGTGTGAATACTGCAATTTGCCACCTTGATTGGCATTTAATGACCTTGCAATTTCAAGGATGAGTTGTTACTGCCTGGGGCAATCCTTGGTTGGGAGGTGTTAGCTGGCCCTGATTGTTTCATGTCTGGCCCTGATTGTTTTGTGTGAATGTTGCAATTTGCCACCTTGATTAGCATTTAATGATCACATCTCACATACCAATACACAATAATTGAAGACTCCTAATTAGTGTTGGTTTGGAGCCAGCGACACATTTGGCAAAACTTTGTTCATTCCATTTTTATCATGGATTAGCAATGATATTTGCAGGCTGTGCTACACAAAGAAAAGGAGACTGTCTCTAGGAAACGCAAGATTCACCACCCCCGTATTTATTAGTTATTGCAAATATTATATTTTATCCTGCCCTTCAAGTTACACTCCTGGTGCAGTTTATAAGAACAAACCAATTAACATGTAAATAAATATAATAATACAGTGCAACAACCTGAAAGCCAAAAAATATATCAAAGGAATAGCTATTATTAAAAATGCATATAAAAACCCCGTTGGGACAGTGAGTTAAACCGCTGAGCTGCTGAACTTGCTGACTGAAAGGGAGTGGGGTGAGCTCCCGTTGTTAGCCCCAGCTTCTGCCAATCTAGCAGTTCGAAATATGCAAATGTGAGGTTTTTAAATGCTGTATGTTATTATTGTTATTGTATTGTTTTTTGAGTTTTATTTTTATTTATTTTATTTTTTAACTGTTTGTATTATTATTTGTTATTGCCTTTGTTTATTGATGTGCTGTGGGCTTGGCCACATGTAAGGCGCACCGAGTCCCTTGGGGAGATGGTAGCGGGGTACAAATAAAGTTTTATTATTATACATCAATAGATACCGCATTACTGGGAACGACGCTGAATGTAGTCATGCCAGCCACATGACTTTGGAGGAGTCTACAGATGACGCCGGCTCTTTGGCTTAGACTTGTAGGTAAGTAGTCCGTAGACAAAGCCGGCGGGACTGCTAACCTACAGGTCGGCAGTTCGAATCTGTGGCGAGTGGGTGGAGCTCCCTCTGTCAGCTCCAGCTTGCCATACAGGGACATGAGAGAAGCCTCCCACAAGGGAGGTAAAACATCAATTCCCAACTCTAGATGCCAGGCAAGCTCTCTGTCAAGTGCAGCCACGACTGGATTGCCGTGGCTGAAAAGGCGCGCTCTCTTGCTGCCCATCTGATTCAGATCCTCAACCCATGGTTTCCCACACTGACAAAGACGCCCACGTGCTGGACCTATTCTCAGAATTGTGCCGCATCAATGGCATTCATCATTAGAGGCTGGAGAGCCCAACAATGTTCTGTGCTTCGGAGCTGGAAGGCAATTAGGATGCCAATTCTCAGATGCTAGGGCTCTCCAGAAAGGGAGATCTCCCAATTAAATTAGGTCTGAGTGATATCCAAATAGACTGCGGACTATGATCTAATCAGAGCAAGCTAAACATACACTCTCTTAAGGTTTGCTGCATTAGGGACACAGTATATATTCGAGGGGCGTTCGTGAAAGATGTCCCCTGACCCACTTCTATTTATCATAGGATGCTGAAACTGCACATGAGTAAGGATATAAGTCTCTAGAGCAGTGTTTCTCAACCTGGGGGTCGGGACCCCTGGACGGGGTCATGAGGAGATGTCAGAGGGGTCGCCAAAGACCATCAGAAAACACAGTATTTTCTGTTGGTCATGGGGGTTCTGTGTGTGAAGTTTGACCCAATTCTATCATTGGCGGGGCCAGAATGCTCTTTGATTGTTGAACTATAAATCCCAGCAACTACAACTCCCAAATGTCAAGGTCTGTTTTCCCTAAACTCCACCAGTGTTCACATTTGGGCATATTGAGTATCCATGTCAAGTTTGGTCCAGATCCATCGTTGTTTGAGTCCATAGTTCTCTCTGGATGTTGGTGAACTACAACTCCAAAACTCAAGGTCAATGCCCTCTACACCATTCCAGTATTTTCTGTTGGTCATGGGAGTTCAGTGTGCCAAGTCCGGTACAGTTCCATCATTGGTGGAGTTCAGAATGTTCTTTGATTGTAGGTGAACTACAAAACCGAGCAACTACAACTCCCAAATGTCAAGGTCTGTTTTCCCCAAACTCCACCAGTGTTCACATTTGGGCATATTGAGAATCCGTGCCAAGTTTGCCCCAGATCCATCATTGTTTGAGTCCATAATTCTCTCTGGATGTAGGTGAACTACAACACCAAAACTCAAGGTCAATGCCCACTACACCATTCCAGTATTTTCTGTTGGTCATAGGAGTTCTGTGTGCCAAGTCCGGTTCAGTTCCATCATTGGTGGAGTTCATAATGCTCTTTGATTGTAGGTGAACTACAAATCCCAGCAACTACAACTCCCAAATGACAAAATCAACCCCACTCCCAACCCCAGAAATATTCAAATTTGGGCATATCGGGTATTTGTGCCAAATTTGGTCCAGTGAATGAGAATACATCCTGCATATCAGATATTGACATTACAATTCGTAACAGGAGCAAAATTAGAATTATGAAGTAGCAATGGAAATAATTTTATGGTTGGGGGTCACCACAACATGAGGAACTGGATTAAGGGGTCACAGCATTTGGAAGGTTGAGAACCACTGCTCTAGAGGTTACGTGCCAATTTAGAATTTGGAACTGAGAATGGTCTTGATGGTACAGGTGCTGAAGTGGAGTGAGGTTTGAGAATGGTCTTGGTGGAATGCAGAGCGGTCATCAAGTTCCTTGACTTGAAAGGCCGCACACCAAAGGGGACGTTCGATGAGATGCAAGAGGTTGATGGGGATGATTCCCCATCATAGGATGGAGTCAAGAACTGGCATCGTCCATTCCAATGTGGTCGGACTTTGGTGCAAACAGCGCCAATTCCAGGAATCTACTGTATACCATGCAGCTGTGGAGAACTCTACATAGGAACCACCAAACACAGCAACATGAATCAAGGGATATGAATGGCACTGCAGACTACTTCAACCAAAGCAGAGCACCTGATGAACCAACCTGGACACAGCATATTATCTGAGAACACAGAAATATTTGACCACTCTAACGACCACCATATCAGACGACACAGAGAAGCCAATTAAATTCACAAGCATGTAGACAGTAAATAAAGAAGAACATGCAAACAATAAGGGGGAACAATCAGGGCCAGCTAAAACCTCCCAACGAAGGAATTTCCCAGGCAGGAAGCAGCCAGGCTTTGAAGCTGCAAGGCCATTTGATGGTACTCGAGGTGGTCAATTGCAACATTCACACTTGCCTCAAGCAGACAGGACTTCTTATTGTTTCATTGTTTTGTTGTTTTTAAATAGCTTGTATTGTTGTTGTTATTGCTTATATTGTTGTATTTTGGGCTCGGCCTCATGTAAGCCGCACCGAGTCCCTTGGGGAGATGGTAGTGGGGTATAAATAAAGTGTTGTTATTCTTCTTATTATTATTCTTTCTCCCACCCTGGACATTATTCCACAGATATAGAAACCCCACTTGCCTAGTTTCCAGCAAACCTCACAACCTCTGAGGATGCCTGCCACAGATGTGGATGAAACATCAGGAGAGATTGCTTCGGGAACATGGCCAGATAGCCCGGAAAACCTACAACAACCCAGTGATTCCAGCCTTGAAAGCCTTTGACAATACATTATTATTATTATTATTAATAATAATAATAATAATAACCCACCTTCCTCCCCATAGGGACGCAAGGCAGGTAACAATCTCACACTAGAGAAGTCTAAAAAGTGCAAAACAAAACTTGGGCCCTCCAGGTGTTTTGGACTTCAACACTCACAATTCCTAACAGCCTACCGGCTGTTAGGAATTGTGGGCGTTGAAGTCCAAAACACCTGGAGGGCCCAAGTTTGCCCAGGCCTGATCTAGAAGGCCACATATTGGGCACTACTGATGACAGAGATTGGTTAGTGCAATCCTAAAATCAATTTCCATAGGAAGCAATGATATACGAAAGCCACCGCATCCAGAACATATTATATAATGATCTGAACGGCTAACAAATCTTGCTTGGAGAAGCACAGAAAAGAAAGGTACTGTTGTCTTTTCTGGGTAAAGATGCATGAATCTTGCATGAGAATGTGCTTGTCACTTCCAACACAACAAAGCATTGCTGTTCTCTTGATTCTTGGTCTAGCAAGAAGACGCAAGAAGCTAACCGAGACAGATTTATTTGTAGTCTGGAATTAACACTGATCAGTTTGACAAGGCCTTGAGGGGTTGGACCTTGAGCGATTGGTGTCAGCGATCTTCTCAGAAGACGCTGGAAGACAAACCACAGGGGAGAATAAAACAGGGGCTTCTACATACGTTTTGGAGGAGCTGCAAGAGTCTGATGTACGAGGGTTGAATGAAAAGTAATGCCTCTACCTTCATTACTTGGGTTTGGTTGGGAATATTTTAATAAATCAAATGCAGAAATATTCCTTAGAATGTGCTCTTTAACTACCACAATTCACTTTTCCACATAATCACCAGACAATTGGACACGTTTCTGCCAACAATGAACAAGTTTTCTGAAGCAGTCATGGAAGAAGTTGACACTTTGTTTCAGCAACCAGCGTCTCACAGTTCTCTCAACCACTATTCGCTTTCCCACATAATCATCAGACAATTGGATACATTTCTGCCAATGATGAACAAGTTTTCCGAAGCCGTTGCAGAAGAAGTCGACACTCTTTTTCTGCAACCAGCCTCTCACAGTTCTCTCAACCACTATTCACTTTTCCACATAATCACCAGATAATTGGATGCATTTCTGCCAACGATGAACAAGTTTTCCGAAGCCGCCACAGAAGAAGTCGACGCTCTGTTTCCGCAACCCATGTCTCACAGTTCTCTCAATGTCTTCATCAGAAGCATAATGATGTCCCCACAGATCTTCTTTCATTATCGGGAACAGATGGAAGTCAGATGGTGCGAAATCTGGAATGTATGTATGTTACTGTACGGTGGTGAGATCCAGAACTGTGAGAGGCTGGTTGCGGAAACAGAGTGTCGCCTTCTTCTATGACGGCTTCGGAAAGTTTCAAGTCTGTGCACTTTCATTTCCTGGGTACCCATCGTGCACAGATCTTCCAATAGCCAAGCAAAGCAATAATCTGACCCACATGTTCTTGTGAAATGCCGATTATCCTTGAAATTCCTCTCTGAGTGAGACGACAATCATCCTGCATCAATCTGTCAACCTTCTGTTGTGAAACTCGGTGGTTGCTGTCACAGGACATCCAACTCTTTGTTTGTCACGCAAGTCAGATGTTCCCACCTCAACACTTATTTGGCCAACGACGCACAGTACTAACATCAACGCAATCACCATAAACAGCTTGCATTCTCTGATGAATCTCCTTTAGGGCGACACCTTCTGCAGTCAAGAATTCAATGACTGCACATGGCTTAAGTCGCATTGACCGACCGTCTGCGCAGGGTTCCATACTTTGCACTTTAACAACACAACGGTTCAATGCTAAGGCTTTCTGCCAAAATGGAACTGTAGAGGAGAGTCTACTGAACAAGCCAGTACCTGCCGCATACCAGTACTGCCATCTGTTGAGGAGTTACGAAGGTGGAGGCATTACTTTTCATTTAACCCTCATAGATCAAGAGTTGTGTTTCCAGCCGGCAGCTCCCTTTCCATGTTTTGATGTAGCAGCTGGCACTTTGGAAGCCTGTTTGGAGCGCAGACGGGTGGGGTCTTTGAGGGGTTTCATTTGTCTCAAGGTTGCGCGAGGGAGGCAGGTGGCCCGGCCAGGCCTCCGGCTGCATTGTTGGTTCTCCGTCCGTTTGGAAGCTTCTATCATGACTCAGCTCTACAAATCCCCAGGGAGCTGGCTGGAAGTGCAAAAAGAACGCAGTCATGCTGGAAATACTATTGCTGATCGGCGCGCCTGAAGTGTCGGCGATTGACTGCTTGCTGATCAGCTTGGGATCAAGACACCCACTTGCTCCCTAAATTTGCATGCAGGCCGTGGCCGCACATTGTATAATTAAACATCTCTTAAAGCAGTCGTGTTTCCTGTGTTGTCGAAGGCTTTCATGGCTGGAGTCGCTGTGAGTTTTCCAGGCTGTATGGCCATGTTCCGGAAACATTCTCTCCTGACGTTTCACCCACAGTGAAAAGCACTGCAGACTTTTTTTTGGTTGTGTCAGGAGGGACCTCAGAAACTGCAAGTCGCTTCTGGTGTCAGAGAATTGGCCGTCTGCAAGGATTTACTGTCCTGATTTTAGACATTTTTAAATACTGGTTTAATCAGGGCCAGTTAACACATGCCAACAAAGAATTCCCTCAGGCAGGAAGCAGCCAGGCTTTGAAGCTGCAAGGCTAATCAAGGTGGTCAATGGCAGAATTCACACTTGCCTAGAGCAGGCGAGAGTTCTTTCTCCCACTCTGGACATTATTCCACCCAAATTTCCTAGTTTCCAACAGACCTCACAACCTCTGAGCATCCAGGGGACGCCTGGATGATTTGATGTTTTTATCATCCTTGTGGGAGGCTTCTCTCATGTCCCTGCATGAGGAGCTGGAGCTGATAGAGGGAGCTCATCTGCCTCTCCCCGGATTCGAACCTACGACCTGTCAGTCTTCAGTCTTGCCGGCACAGGGGTGTAACCCACTGTGCCACTGGGGGCTCCATACTTATTCCACCTGAGAAGTCATCCATAGCAGAGCACCCGATGAACCAACCTGGACACAGCGTATTCTTGGAGAAGACAGGAATGCTGGACCACTCTCACAACCACCATGTCAGGCTACATAGAGAAGCCACTGAAATCCACAAACACATGGACGATTTCAACCCCAGGGATTCTTGGAAGACACGAACTTTCTAGATCCGGCACAGTCTGGCTTTAGGCCAGACTGCGGTATAGAGACAGCCTTGGTCACCTTTGTGGATGATCTACACTGGGAGCTGGACAGGGTGTGTGTGTCCCTGTTGGTTCTGCTGGACCTCTCAGCGGCCTTCGATGCCGTCGACCACGGTATCCTGCTGGGATGCCTCGCAGAAATGGGACTTGGGGGTACTGCTCTGCAGTGGCGCCAGTCCTTCCTGGAGGGTCGGTCCCAGAAGGTGTTATTGGGTGACACCTGTTCGACTCCACAATCGTTGTCTTGTGGAGTCCCTAAGGGTTCAGTACTGTCCCCGATGTTATTTAACATCTACATGAAGTCGCTGGGGAAGATCATCCGGAGTTTCGAGGTGCGGTGTCATCTGTACGCAGATGACGTCCAGCTCTATCACTTCTTTCCACCTGCTACTAAGGAGGCTGTCCAAGTCCTGAACCGGTGTTTAGGAGCTGTGACGGTCTGGATGAGAGCGAACAAACTGAAATTAAATCCAGACAAGACAGAGGTCCTCCTGGTCAGTTGAAAGGCCGAACAGGGCATACGGTTACAGCTTGTGTTGGACGGGGTTACACTCCCCCTGAAGACGCTTGGGAGTGATCCTGGACTCACCGCTGAGCCTGGAACCCCAGGTTTCGGTGGTGACCGGGAGAGCATTCGCACAATTAAAACTTGTGCACCAGCTGCATCCGTACCTTGGGAAGTCTGACTTGGCTATGGCAGTCCACGCTCTTGTTAGATCCCGATTAGACAACACCTTGGCAATTCAGTGCTGGAATCCCTTTGTTTTTTAAACCGTACACACAACCTGTGACAATGTGTCGTCAAGGAACATTTAAGTTTAAAGGGTGTGTCCCAGGGATGGGAATATTGATTCCCAGCCTTAACGTATAGAAGAGCCCAGTAGTACTCCTAATAAAAGCTTGCGTAGAGCTTATCAAAGGGATTTTCAGTTCGAGTGGGTGGGGCTGAGATGCATTTAAAAGGCAGCAAAGGGATAATTTGCTATGCCTTAAAAATATCCACGTATGCAGACCGCATTTCTTATAAAGCTCCCAAGACCAGTCGAATAATAGGAGGAAACACAGCAACTTCTGATGTAAACACATCTCTAATTTCTCTAGCCAGGTGGGTGAAATTTAATATCGATAATCCAACTGAAATGTAGAACTCTGTATCTGCAAAGCCACCCTCCATTTGACATAACACTGCCTTTGCTGGAGCAGCCTCCACTTTGTTTACTTCTATCCGCTGGACCCTTATTTGCAAGGAAGGGATTTTTGCAGGAATATCTCCCAGCGAGTTGCCATCTGCGCCACCAAATGTACTCTGGCCATGTCTTGCCGCAGACTCAGGAATATAATAGAGCCAAGGGCAGGAGGCCTGGATTAGAGAAATAGTAATGTCACAATGTATTGTTGAAGGCTTTCATGGCCTCTAATTACTGGGTTATTGTAGGTTTTTCGGGCTATATGGCCATGTTCTAGAGGCATTCTCTCCTGACGTTTCGCCTGCATCTATGGCAAGCATCCTCAGAGATATTGAGGTCTGTTGGAACTAGGAAAAAGGGTTTATATATCTGTGGAATGACCAGGGTGGGACAAAGGACTCTTGTCTGCTGGAGCCAGGTGTGAATGTTTCAACTGACCACCTTGATTAGCATTTGATGGCCTGGCAGTTGTTTGGTGTGGCTTGTTAGTGCCTGGGGCAATCTTTTGTTGAGAGGTGATTAGATGTCAACAAGCCATATAAGCATTTGATGGCCTGGCAGTTGTTTGGTGTGGCTTGTCAGTGCCTGGGGCAATTTTTGGTTGAGAGGTGATTAGATGTCCCTGATTGTTTCCTCTCTGTTGTTTTGCTGTTGTGATTTTAGAGTTTTTAAATACTGGTAGCCAGATTTTGTTCATTTTCATGGTTTCCTCCATGAAAAGGAGAGAATACAATTAGGGACAGCTAATCGCCTTTCAACAAAAGATTGCCCCAGGCACTAACAAGCCATATAAGCATAATTTTTTTTTAAGTATCAGGAACAACTTGAGAAACTGCAAGTCGCTTCTGGTGTCTATAAGGACGTTGCCCAGGGGACGTTGCCCAGATGTTTTGATGTTTTACCCTCCTTGTGGGAGGCTTCTCTGATGTCCCCGCATGGGGAGCTGGAGCTAACCTCATCCACGCTCTCCCCAAATAATAATATACTATATTATTATAGTATAATACCATAATATTATAATTATACACATTATTATTTGATAATATAATAGTTATAATATAATAGTATTACTGGAGTTGGGTTAAACCGCTGAGCTCAACTTGCTGACTGAAAGGTCAGCGGTTTGAATCTGGGGAGCGAGGGGAGCTCCTGCTGTTAGCCCCAGCTTCTGCCAACCCAGCAGTTTAAAAACATGTAAATGTGAGTAGATCAACAGGTACCACTTTGGCAGGAAAGTAATGCTGCTCCATGCAGTCATGCTGGCCACATGACCTTGGAGGTGTCCATGGACAGTACTGGCTCTTCAACCTTACTCCAGGCAGTAAGGAGCCACACCTTGGAACTGCTAGGACATTACGTGCTAATCAATGTGGCCAGTTGCAACATTCATGCCTGCCTCAAACAGATAAGAGTTCTTTCTCCCACCATGGACATGGTTTAATCAGGGCCAGTTAACACATCCCAACAAAGAATTCCTCCAGGCAGGAAGCAGCCAGGCTTTGAAGCTGCAAGGCCATTCAATGCTGGAATTCCTTTGTTTTTTGAGTGTTCCTCTTTGTTTACTATCCTGATTTTAGACATTTTGAAATACTGGTTTAATCAGGGCCAGTTAACACATCCCAACAAAGAACTCCCCCAGGCAGGAAGCAGCCCGGCTTTGAAGCTGCATGGCCATTCAATGCTGGAATTCCCCTGTTTTTTAAGTGTTCCTCTTTATTTACTGTCCTGATTTAAGACATTTTTAATTTAACACATCCCAACAAAGAATTCCCCCAGGCAGGAAGCAGCCAGGCTTTGAAGCTGCAAGGCCACTCAATACTGGAATTCCTTTGTTTTTTGAGTGTTCCTCTTTATTTACTATCCTGATTTTAGACATTTTTAAATACTGGTTTAATCAGGGCCACTTAACACATCCCAACAAAGAATTCTCCCTGGCAGAAAGCAGCCAGGCTTTAAAGCTGCAAGGCCATTCAATGCTGAAATTCCCCTGTTTTTTAAGTGTTCCTCTTTATTTACTGTCCTGATTTTAGACATTTTTAATACTGTTTTAATTGCGGCCAGTTAAACACATCCCCCAGGCAGGAAGCAGCCAGGCTTTGAAGCTGCAAGGCTAATCAAGGTGGTCAATGGCAGCATTCACACTTGCCTCAAGCAGGCGAGAGTTCTTTCTCCCACTTTGGACATTATTCCACCTAAATTTCCTAGTTTCCGACAGACCTCACAACCTCTGAGCATGCCTGCCATGGATGTGGGCGAAACGTCAGGAGAGAATGCTTCTGGAACATGGCTGTACAGCCCGGAAAACTCACAGAAAGCCATGTAAGCCTTCGACGATACATTTAAACACAGACAAGTTCTTCCTAAAGCTGTTTTTTTTCATGAGTGGAGCAGCAGAGCCACTTAAATATTTAAAATATATATATTTTAAATATCATGCATTTTATTTATATATTTAAAATAGCATGCTAATGCACCAAATATCCTTAATAGACTTGCATAATAATAATAATAATTATTATTATTATTATTATTATTATTTCGGTCAAATCACATATTGAAATCTCAGGCCACTCAAGACAAGCTTCTGCAAAGTCTCATTTTCCAATAAGATCAATAGATTTGCTTTATTATTTCCGATGATGATGATGAGGAGGAGGATGATATAGTCCACACCCATTGTCTGCAATCACTGCATTGAGCAAAACTGCCGAGTCATGGTTGCTCCGCTCAAAGCTGCACCCGCCTTCAAACGTGTCACCAAATTGGCAGATCAACACATGCGGTCAGCAAAAGGAAGGCAAGAGAGGTGCCAAGGCCGCCCTCCTGCTTTATCAAACCCCTGTTGGTGGGATTTATAGTTTACCTACAATCAAAGAACATTCTGAACTCCACCAATGATGAAATTGAACCAAACTTGGCACACAAAACTCCCATGACCAACAACAAATACTGGAAGGGTTTGGTGGGGATTGACCAAACCCTTCCAGTTTGGGAGTTGTAGTTCACCTACATCTAGACTCAAACCATGATGGATCTGGACCAAACTTGGCACAAATACTCAATACGCCCAAATGTGAACACTGGTGTAGTTTGGGGAAAACAGACCTTGACATTTGGGAGTTGTAGTTTCTGGGACTTATAGTTCGCCTACAATCAAAGAGCATTCTGAACTCCACCAACAATGGAATTGAACCCAACCTGGCACACAAAACTCCCATGACCAACAACAAATACTGGAAGGGTTTGGTGGGCACTGACCTTGATTTTTGGATTTGTAGTTCACTTACATCCACAGAGCACTGCAGACTTAAACCATGATGGATCCGGACCAAATTTGGCACGGATACTCAATATGCCCAAATGTGAACACTGGTGGAGTTTGGGGAAAACAGACCTTGACATTTGGGAGTTGTAGTTTCTGGGACTTAGTTCACCTACAATCAAAGAGCATTCTGAACTCCACCAACGATGGAATTGAACCCAACCTGGCACACAAAACTCTCATGACCAACTAAAAATACTGGAAGGGTTTGGTGGGCACTGACCTTGATTTTTGGATTTGTAGTTCACCTACATCCACAGAGCACTGCGGACTTAAACCATGATGGATCTGGACCAAACTTGGCACGGATACTCAATATGCCCAAATGTTAACACTGGTGGAGTTTGGGGAAAATAGACCTTGACATTTGGGGGTTGTAATTGCTGGGATTCATAGTTCACCTACAATCGAAGAGCATTCAGAACTCCACCAACCTCTCTGTGTACATACTTTGAAGGGCATTGCTTTGCTTCTCTAATATATTGCATCTAAAAGTGTCCCTATGAACAATTCTCCCCCATTTGCACTGCCATGTTGCATCTTATACTACTATCTTACCGATAACGCCTTAGATCAAGAAATAATTATATTTATATGATATATATATATAATATAAATATAAATAATTATATATATCATATAAATATAAATATAAATATTTATATTATATATATATTTCATATAAATATAAATAATTATATATATCATAAATATTTATATTTATATGAAATATATATCATATAATTATATTTATATGATATATATCATATAAATATAGATATTTATATTTATATGATATATATCATATAAATATAGATATTTATATTTATATGATATATGTACAGTAATATAATATTAATCTATATCCTATTATTATTTATATGTATTATTATATTATAATGAATATTATGTAATAATATGCAATAATACGTTATAATATAATATATATTAATATATTTTATAATAATATATTATTACGTTATTATATCATTATAGCCACCCCCTGCCATGCATAACTGTGGCTCAGTCTGTTTATATGTGTTTTCTGTGTGTATATATTTGTGTATATGTGTACATATGTGTGTTTGTGCGTATATATGTGGTTTTGCACATGCGTTGTAATGTATTTTTTGTTTTTTGGCTTTTTAAGTCCCTTCTGCTGTGTTTTTATGAGTGATGGTCACTCGTTGGCCTGAGAGGTGTTTGTGTCCAAATTTGGTGACAATTCGCCCAGGGATTTTTGTGTTATGTTAATCCCAAATACAAACATTATAGTTTTATTTATATAGATTACTAGCTGTTGCTGTGGCCCAGTCTGTGAGTTATGTTTTGAGTTATGTTAATCCCACAAACGAACATTATATTTTTATTTGTATAGCCGTCCCCGTCCACAAGTTGCTGTGGTCCAGTCTATGTATATGTGTTTTGTTTGTGTATATATTTGTGTATATATGTTTGCATATAATATATATATGTGTGTGTGTGTGTGTGATTTTGTGCGTGTGTTGTAATGTATTTTTTTTTTGTCTTTTAAGTCTCTATTGGAATTTTTATTTTATTATTATTACCATTATTTTATTAGTATTTTTAATGTCATTTTGATAATGTTGTTGTTGTCTGATATATATGCTTTGATTTTATTGCTGTATTATGTTGTTTGGGCTTGGCCCCATGTAAGCCGCTCCGAGTCCCCATCGGGGAGATGGTGGCGGAGTATAAATAAAGTTTATTATTATTATTATTATTATTATTATTATTATTATTGGTCTGATAGGTGTATCGTGTTCAAATTTGGTATTAATTCATCCAGTGATTTTTGAGTTATGTTAATCCCACAAATGAACATTACATTTTTATTTATATAGATTAAAATAATAATAATAATAATAATAATAATAGACAATAATTAGGCCTGCTTAACACAGGAGGAGATACTCGAAAGGAACATCTCAGCAAGCAAGAGTCCAAAAGTGGCAGGTTAAAACCCAGAACCTCAATCATTGGCTGGTATCAAATGAGAGATTCCCTCCTGGGCAACTTGGAAGGCCCAGTTTACCTGTCTGAATACATCTCCTTTTACGAACCACTGTGGAAACTAAGATCTTCTGGGGAGGCCCTGCTCTCACTCCCACCACCATCACAGGTGTATTTGACAGAGATGAGAGACAGGGCCTTCTCAGTGATTGCCTCCCGGTTATGGAGCTCCCTTCCTGGCAATATGAGATCAGCCCCTTCCCTCCTGTCCTGTGGGACCAAGCCGTTGGGACAGTGCAAGGAGGCAAAACCTGAGATGATTTTTAAGTCACTTTTAATGTGAATATAAATGATTTTAATGGTTGTTTACATTTGTGGTTTTATGTTCCAGCATTGAATGTTTGCCGTATGTATGTTGTGCTCTGCCCTGAGTCCCATGCAGGGTGAGAAGGGTGGAATATCAATGTTTTAAATAAAATAAACAAACAAAGGCGCTGAACAGACTCCACAAGATGTGGAGCCAACCTCAAGAAATGGGGCTACAAAGTGGAGTCCACGACATGCGAGTGTGGAGAAGAGCAAACCACAGGCCACCTGCTGCAATGCAACCTGAGCCCTGCCACATGCACAAGGGAGGACCTTTGAGGTACTCTGGTTTTTTAAATCTTTGTGTGTTACTGTTTACATGCGAGTTACATTAATTGTCTTGTTTTTGCTTATTGTTTCTTGTTCTATTGATGTGTTGTGGGGCTTGGCCTCATGTCAGCCACTCCAAGTCCCCTTGGGGAGATGGTGGCGGGGTATAAATAAAGTTTTTATTATTATTATTTATTATTATTATTATTATTATTATTATTAATTACTCCAAGTGGCAAAGACATTTAGTAGAATGGCAAGTTTTTAAACTGTGTTTATATAAAAGAAAACACAACAACGGTACCCGCGGTTTGCCTCTGATACGATAAATAAAATATTATTATTATTATTAGCTACTCCAAGTAGCAAAAATATTTAGTATAATGCCAAGTTTTAAAACTATGTTTATATAAAAAAATAATACAAAGAACGACGGTACCCTCGGTTCACCTCTGATACGATAAATAAATAAATAAATAAATATTACTATTATTGTTAACTACTCCAAGTAGCAAAGACATTTAGTAGAATGCCAAGTTTTTAAACTGTGTTTATATAAAAAAATACACAACAACGGTACCCTCGGTTCGCCTCTGATAAAATAAATTATTATTATTAGTAGTAGTAGTAGTATTATTAGTATTAGTATTAGTATTATTTACTCCAAGTAGCAAAGATATTTAGTAGAATGCCAAGTTTTTAAACTGTGTTTATATAAAAAAATACACAACAACGGTACCCACGGCCTGCCTCTGATACGATAAATAAATAAATACCGATCAGGACGAATTCCCAGCAGCACCCCTCCTCCTCCTAAAGGCCTGTTTGGTCTCTTAGGTTTGCGGAAATAGGTGTTTACGTCCCCCTCCCCAAGAAAGGAGGTGTCCGTGCCGGGACACCTCCAAGGGATAATAAAGCCTTTGCAAAGGGAGGCCGGCGTGGTCCGGCAACTGTTGCTGCGCTGTGCGTCAAAAAGAGGAGCCGCACTCACCCGACTGTGCGCTGGGCTGGGCCGCCGCATCCGAGTCCTGCGTGCTCCAGGGCCGGTCCCACCCGGGCAGGCTGAGAGACTGCAAGCCAAGGCACAGGTCGTGGGCGTCTGGCAGGCCGCGGGGAGAGGACTCCTGCGCAGAAGGTGGGAAGAGCATCCTGCTGGCTGTGGACGACGACGACAACGATCCCTCCGGGTCCTGGAAGTCTGCGGGGAGGAACACAAACACGGTTAAGAGTTTGGGGAGTTTCCCGGAGAGCTGGATCACCCCGATGGATGGATGGATGAAGATCCGGAGGAGCATCCGGCCTGCAACCAGACCCACCTCCACCCTCTCTTGCTCTCTCCCGGCTGCCTGCACTACTGCCTGGGCCAGCATGTGACCAAGCGGCTGATGCTCACCGGGCTGCCAGAAACGTCACTCGGCCGTGCAAGACAGCCACATCTCCCACATCTTCTTTGCTCGTGGGGTTGAGCCGGAGAGCAACTCTGCCCATGGGAGCCGAGGCAGCGGCGTGCGGAAGGAGAAGCCCCAGGCAGACAGGGGAAGGCACTTAAACAGGGAGCGCCCTTCACAGCATCACCGCAGCCATGCTCGCCCTCCGCAATCGCTCCCACGGCGAGGCAGAGGCAGCACACACAGGCAGGGAGAGAGCCCGTCTGTTCCGACTGTGGGCTCGGTGCTCCCGGCCGCCCTGGCCCCGCCTTACCCTCCCTCCCCACCCAAAACAACCCTTTCCTCCCTGGAAGGAGTCCAGCTGCTGGCGCAAGCCCTGGAAGCAGCCAAATAATGCAAAGCTTCACAATTCTGCTGGCACCATCTCTTTGCGTACAAAAAAATATAACTTGGCGCATTGTTTGCCACTGTGGGTAACCTTTGACAATTAAACAAGAAAGCAGTGGAGCCCGAACTATGTTGCGAAGCATGTATTGATGTGTCGGAAAGCACACTAGGAAATGGGGCGGTTATGGTGGCACAGTGGCAAGAGCTCCCACTGTTAGCCCCAGCTTCTGCCAACCTAGCAATTCGAAAACATGCAATTGTGAGCAGTAATTTGCCCGCTGCACGTTCGAATCCAGGGAGCGGCGTGAGCTTCCGCTGTTAGCCCCAGCTTCTGCCAACCTAGCAATTCGAAAACATGCAATTGTGAACTGTTATTTTCCCACTGCAGGTTCAAATCCAGGGAGCGGTGTGAGCTCCCTCTGTTAGCACCAGCTTCTGCCAACCTAGCTATTCAAAAACATGCAATTGTGAACTGTTATTTTCCCACTGCAGGTTCGAATCCAGGGAGCGGCGTGAGCTCCCGTTGTTAGCCCCAGCTTCTGCCAACCTAGCAATTCGAAAACATGCAATTGTGAGCTGTTATTTTCCCACTGCAGGTTCGAATCCAGGGAGTGGCGTGAGCTCCCGCTGTTAGCCCCAGATTCTGCCAACCTAGCAATTCGAAAACATGCAATTGTGAGCTGTTATTTTCCCGCTGCAGGTTCGAATCCAGGGAGCAGCGTGAGCTCCCGCTATTAGCCCCAGCTTCTGCCAACCTAGCAATTCGTAACATACCATTATATTGTAATATTATTAGTAATATTATATGTAATATAACATATATAATTATAATATCATATTATTAGTAGTATTATATTGTATTACATTACAATATTCTAAAGATTATATGTATATACAATATATTATATTATTAGCATAGTACAATATCAGTATTATATATTACTATATTGTACGATACCATTACATTGTAATATTATTAGTACTATTACATGTAATATAAAATATACAATTATAATATCATATTAATATTATTACATATTATTATAATCATAATATATTATTAGTATTATAAATATCAACCTTCTCACCCCGAAGGGGACTCAGAGCGGTTTACAAGATATATATACATAAAATACATGATATTAATAGCTCATGGTATGTACTATACCATTATACTGTAAAATTATTAGCAATATTACATGTAATATAATATATATAATTACAATATCATATTATTAGTATTATATTGTATTACATTATAATATAAATATTATATATATATACAATATATATTATTACACTATACTATTAGAATAGTAAAATATCAGCATTAAATATTACTATATTGTACTATACCATTATATTGTAATATTATTAGTAATAGTACATGTAATATAAAATATATAATTATAATTTATTATTAGTATTATATTGTATTACATTATAATACTACAAATATTATATGTATATACAATATATTATATTATAAGCATAGTACAATATCAGTATTATATGTTACTATATTGTACTATACCATTATATTGTATTAGTAATATTACATGTAACACAAAATATATAATTATATTTTATATTATATAATATATAAAATATAATTATATATTTGGTATTACATTTTATATAATTATATAAAATATAATTATATATTTTATATAATATCATATTATTAGTATTACTATTATATTGTATTACATTAAAATATTAAAAAATATTATATATATATACAACATACTATATTATATTATTAGTACCAGCAGAGGAGACAATGTGAAACTAAGCCACAGTTTTGCAGCCCAGATGGGCCTGAAACCAGCTCTCAAGGTCTATTAAGAAATGGCAAGCAAATGCACACTCTGCCAGGACTTTTCTTCATTATGAGAGTTCAGCAGTGGAACTCTCTGCCCCGGAGTGTGGTGGAGGCTCCTTCTTTGGAAGCTTTTAAGCAGAGGCTGGATGGCCATCTGTCAGGGGTGATTTGAATGCAATATTCCTGCTTCTTGGCAGGGGGTTGGACTGGATGGCCCATGAGGTCTCTTCCAACTCTTTGATTCTATGATTCTATGATCTGTAGGGATGATGCTTAAAGACACCAACGACTGGACTATGGACACAGCAGTGCATTTGCAGCAGCAGTTCCATGCAAATTCAGAAGAGGAAAAAAACTCACAGAATACAAAACAGAGCACAAAGGCTGCAGCACGCGGTAATGAAGAAGCCCTAAGAAAGGCAGAGTGTTGTGGTTGCTAAGATATGCTCGAATGTGTGGGCACCGCCTGTGAATTCTCAGAGCCAGAGGGGCGGCTGAATAACATTTCCAGGAGTCCTGGGGAGTGCCCGGCCTCCCATGGCAACAGAACTATGCAAAAGTACGCCTTTTCCTCTTTTTTTGCACCCGTAACTTCTGATGATAAGCACTCAAGGATAGGAACTGCCTCCGCAGCGGGTTTTGCTAATCTTACTCTGATTTCTGTCATACCTGGAAAAGGACAAAATCAGAATATACGAAGTTTGAATGCAAAGTAATGCCTCCACCTGCGTAACTCCTCAACAGATGGCAGTACTGGTATGTGGCAGGTACTGGCTTGTTCAGTAGACGCTCCTCTACAGTTCCATTTTGGCGGGAAGCCTTAGCATTGAACGGTTGTGTTGTTAAAGGTGGCCAGCCCCCAACCTGTACATCATTCCACAGATATATAAACTTCACTTGCCTAATTTCCAACAGACCTCACAACCTCTGAGGATGCCTGCCATAGATGTGGGGTAAACGTCAGGAGAGAATGCTTCTGGAACGTGGCCAGACAGCCCGGAAAACTCACAACAACCCAAACCAGGATTTGTTTCAAAATGCAACAACGTGGAAGAATCATCTTTGTGAGTCAACAGATGGCAGTACTGGTATGTGGCAGGTACTGGCTTGTTCAGTAGACTCTCCTCTACAGTTCCATTTTGGCGGGAAGCCTTACCATTGAACGGTTGTGTTGTTGAAGTGCGATGTATGGAACCCTGCGCAGATGGACGGTCAATGAGACTTAAGCAACGTATCCGGCAGGTACTGGCTTGTTCAGTAGATGCTCCTCTACAGTTCCATTTTGGAGGGAAGCCTTAGAATTGAACGGTTGTGTTGTTAAAGTATTGTTGTTATTATTTATTAATAAGGAGCCCCTGGTGGCGCAAAGGGTCAAACCACTGAGCTGCTGAACTTGCTGACCGAAAGGTTACAGGTTCGAATCCAGGGAGCCCTGCTTCTACCAACCTAGCAGTTTGAAAGCATGCCAATGTGAGTAGACCAATAGGTATCACTGCAGTGGGAAGGTAACAGCGCTTCATACAGTCATGCTGGCCACATGACCTTGGAGGTGTCTATGGACAACGCCGGCTCTTTGGCTTAGTAATGGAGATAAGCACCGCTCCCAGAGTCGGACACAACTAAATTTAATGTCAGGGGAAATCTGCCAACCAAAAGGTCGGCGTTTCTAATCCGTTAGCTGGGACTAACAAGCTCCCGTTGTTAGTCCCAGCTTTTGCCAACCTAGCAGTTCAAAAACATGCAAATGTGAGTAGATCAATAGGTATCGCTTATGTGGGAAGACAATGGCGCTTCATGCAGTTATGCCGGCCACATAACCTTGGAGGTGTCTATGGACAAACAAATGCCGAAACAAATTACCTGGCAGCAGCTCCCTCCTTTCCTTTGCGATGGGCGTCGCACAGACTCCATTTAAATCGAGCGAGTTATCCAATATGGCATTGATCCGGCGGAAAATATCGGCATTGCTGCACGTGGTCAGCGCTGGAACATCGCAGTTGTCCCAGCACTCTTTGGCGGTCCTTCCAATCCCTTCCTGCTGGGAAGAAAGCGGATGGCGTGAGCGACGTGGCAATGTTGACGTTTGCGTTAAAGTCATTTTTGAATTATGGCAGCCTCTAAGGAAGAAATACACCAACTTGGGCCTTCCAGGTGTTTTGGACTCCAACTCCCAGCATTCCTAACAGCCTCAGGCCCTTTCCTTTCCCCCCTCAGCTGCTTCAGCGGTGATGGCATGATCGTCAGCATAGATGAAATTCTCCCTAAGGAAAACATATATGAACTTGGGCTTTTCAGGTGTTTTGGACTCCAACTCCCAGCATTCCTAACAGCCTCGGGCCCTTTCCTTTTCCCCCTGAGGCTGTTAGGAATGCTGGGAGTTGGAGTCCAAAACACCTGGAAAGCCCAAGTTCGTCCATGCATATTCTAGTCCATGTCAACACATAATGTGTTTATTACAAGGGTTGAATGAAAACTAATGCCTCCACCTTCATAACTCCTCAACAGATGGCAGTACTGGTATGTGGCAGGTACTGGCTTGTTCAGTAGACTCTCCTCTACAGTTCTACTTTGGCGGGAAGCCTTAACATTGAACGGTTGTGTTGTTAAAGGTGGCCAGCCCCCAACCTGTACATTATTCCACAGATATATAAACTTCACTTGTCTAATTTCCAACAGACCTCACAACCTCTGAGGATGCCTGCCATAGATGTGGGGGAAATGTCAGGAGAGAATGCTTCTGGAACGTGGCCAGACAGCCCAGAAAACTCACAACAACCCAAACCAGGATTTGTTTCAAAATGCAACAACGTGGAAGAATCATCTTTGTGAGTCAGGAAATTGGACTTATTATGTATCTATGGAACCAGCTGTCTGTTATTAATTGAGTGGGGCTATCCAGTCCAACTCTCTACTAAGAAGCAGGAAAATTGCATTCAAAGCACCCCTGACAGATGGCCATCCAGCCTCTGCTTTAAAGCCTTCAAAGGAAGTGACTCCGACCACGTTTTTGCAATTTTAATACACTTTTTCCATGTTGTTATGATAGAACCAATTAGGAAATGAGACTTATAATCCAGTCCAATCCTCTACAAAGCAGCAGGATAATTGCATTCAAAGCACCCCCGGCAGATAGCCATCCAGCCTCTGCTTAAAAGCCTCCGAAGGAGGAGATTGAGAGCAAAAGAAAGAATGACTACTTGGGTGTAGACCAGTCAAGGGGAAGCAAGGGCCAGCTAAATGCAATCAGCTCCGTTCTTCCATGGAGACGCTCATGGAAGCCAGGTGTCAACAATTTCACCCTCTTCGGAGTGCTATCCAACGTTCTTGCAAGCAGGTGGAAGAGTTAAGCGAAAGAGAGGAAAGATGGCCAAAGTGAGTCAGAACTCCTGCAGATTCTTTGTGAAGCCAACAGTTTTTACTGGAGCTGGCAAAAAAATATGTTGGAAGCATGCAAAATAATACCATCCTGCCTGTAGATTTTTCAGATTTTAGTAAACAGATCTTTTGTGTACTCTCTGCAAGAATATGCACGCTGTTTTTTGGCGTATTCCTTGCAAACTTTGGGCAAAAATCAAGCGCCCCTGATCCTAGCAAGACCCAAATGTTGCAGAAAAGTGCAAACTGATTTGGGAAGTGGTTCCTGGGTGGGGCGTTGCAATATTTCCATGCAACCACTATTTTCTTTCTTTTTTTGCTGGTGCTTAACAGTTTCAGAAATACAATAGAAGAAAGGACGAGAGGAATATGTGTGTGTGTGTGTGTGTGTGTGTGTGTGTGTATATATATATATATATATATATATATATTCGATGGGGAGAGAAGATTGAGAGCAAAAGAAAGTTTTGGGCTGGAATGAACTATATGCTGCATTAATTATGATTTATATATATATATAGTTACTATATTAGCTTATATATACACGCATAATGTATGTGTATATACACACAAGTATGTGTGTATATGTATATGTGTGTAAATATGTGTACAAGTGTGTATATATGTCTAAACGTGTGTGTAACGTGTGTTTATGTGTAACGTGTATGTGTGTCTATCTGTGCGTGTCTATCTGTGCGTGTCTATCTGTGCGTGTCTATCTGTGCGTGTCTATCTGTGCGTGTCTATCTGTGCGTGTCTATCTGTGCGTGTCTATCTGTGCGTGTCTATCTGTGCGTGTCTATCTGTGCGTGTCTATCTGTGCGTGTCTATCTGTGCGTGTCTATCTGTGCGTGTCTATCTGTGCGTGTCTATCTGTGCGTGTCTATCTGTGCGTGTCTATCTGTGCGTG